>NW_026558970.1:0-97287 GCF_026930045.1 Uloborus diversus
AAATAAAAGTGGCAGGGAGGGGGGAGGGAGGTGTTACCAATCTACAAGTGCACGCCTACTCATTTCAAGCATAGTCATGTTTACTCACAACTCACTAGACCATCACTAGTAAGAGAACCCCATATTTAACTAAATAGAACCTGATAAATTTCATTATTTCTTAAGTCAAATTTTATTCAGAAATTCAAAAAAATATGATCCCATTGAGATCCCAACTTGAAATTTCGCCTAAACAAAGAAAAAATAAACAAAAAATTTCGAGAATAAAAAAAAATTATATATTTTCTGATATTTAAATTTTAAATTTAAATTTCATTTTTTGAAAATGAAATTGTTTTGGAAATTTTTTATGTTGCCCATCATAATAACCAGCAACTAATGTACTTCAAAATGCTTTTCACCAAATTTTTCTATCTATATTTGGTGCTGAGTTATTGTCCAGTTTATGTTCAAGCATCCGTGGAAAAAAGAGGGTTTTACTAAAAATCAAAGTTTCATGAATAAAAAAATAAAAGAGATAAAAATCTAAAAATTTGCACTTTTGATTACCTCGAAGGCTACAGTCGATGAGCTAAATTTCAAAGAAATACAAAATGGTGAGGGAATAAATTCTCAAATATTGGATCACACTTGACATGGAATGACCCTTTTGGAATTCACAAATAGCTAAGTGATTATCACTATCATCATTTCCCCTCTTTACTTAAAAACTGCTCTCTCTCTCTCTCTCTCTCTCTCTATATATATATATATATATATATATATATATATATATATATATATATATATATATATATATATATCGTATATAGCAATTTTTATGAAGGAGAAAAGCTTATGTAGAGTCATTATGTAGCCCATAGATGATCAGCATTGTGAAACGAACTTATATTTCTCCTCATACTGTCAAATTCACTTTTAACCAGTGTGAAAGAGCCATGATCTTTGCTCGTTATAACCTAGTGCTCGTATAAACGAGCTTATAAAACATCATAAAAGTTCATACATCATTTTTTTTTTTTTTTCTGTACAGTACCAAGCAAACTGGATAGTTTGCCTTGAATAATCTTATTGCCTTTTTCTTACCTGTCTCTTTTGTGTACTAACTAAAAAAACATCGTCGCATACACGATGTTTTTCTGCACATCAAAATGGCTTCGAAAAACGTTTTTCTGCACATCAAAAGTCATTGAGTCTGCTGAGAATAGTTCAACTTCACAATAATTCTTTTCAATGCCTTTTTCATCTCATTAAATTAAATTTCATCTATTACGTCCTCAGAAGTAAGTAGGAAGTGATTACATTGGCGTCACCAAATATTTAATTTTCAAACGCTTTTCTACTCCATATTTTTTCAATGAGCCGTAACCACTTGGGTTTAAGGATCTATCACTTATCACTAGCTTTTGGTTGAATCGGAAATGCTAAAGAAAGTTTAAAAAAAAAAAAAAAAGAAAAGCTGAGCAGGAACTCATTAAAAATTTTTTGCATCACAAAAATACTATTCACTTTAAGCGGGGTTGACTCTTAAAAGCGAGTTAGGCTACCATTGGATTACCAATGTACGAATCAAATATTTCCGAGTTCCTCGTTAAATCATATTTCCCGTTAAGTCGGGTGTCGTGATAAACTAAGTTTTTCGTTTTTCTTCATTTTATAATATTCACCAAAACGGTAAAAAACATTCCCTCTCATGAGGGAGTAAATATCTTTGGCAGAATTTTTAAAGATGCTCAGTTACCTCTAGAAATTTTTGTTTACAACTGAAATCTAGTTACTCGCGTTTAGAAATGTATTCCGAGAACTTTATTTCAGGATTTTTCACTGAAACGTAATTTATTCTAGGAAATCGATCTGAAATCGATCATCGGTTGACAGTAACTAAGCTTGCATTTAAAGCCCATATCTTCTATTGAATTTGACTGAGATCTATCATCTAAATTTTGTCGAGAGAAACGTCATTTTATTATTAACAATTTTCAATTCTCAAGAAACTTCAATTGGATAAATGTAGTCCCGAAGCTTACTCATTTCAAAAACAGATATCGATTTTTTTCATATAGTATCTAGTGTAGTATTGTAGTGCCGAAATTATGAGCAATAACTTTGTTTAGTTTTACTGAGATGTCATTGGTAATACATTTTTTATTGATTTCGAAGTATTTTTGATGTTGAAAAGCAATGACATAACTTTTGGAATTATTATAAAACTCAAAAATCAAACTCGAATGTTTCCCTATGACGTTTATACTGCTTGGTAAATCGAAAGATTTTCAAAATCATTTTTTACCCATGAAAGATGAAGCAAGCTGAAAAGAACGTTTCATATTCTTTTATAATACATAACTTAGTAAACTAACCTTGAAAGAAAGAGTTACACCTTATTATGCGAAACAAAGTTACTTTTTAGGTAGATCTTGTGTCTGGTTGTAAAAAAAAAAAAAGAACAGTACATTTAGATTCATAACTTGATGATTAATTTCGTCCAACCAACACAGCTAGACTTTGAAAAATTATCATATAAGATTTGTGCTACAATATGACTAAGGTGAAAAAACAACGTAAATAAAACACAAATATTGGAAAAATACAGCATATAGCTATTTCAAGGCTACAATGGAGCCTCTTCATCAGTGCAAAAAGCTCACCAACACAACCCGAAGTTGCGAGAGAACTCTATTCACGGCTAGACTTTATTCAGTGTAGGAGTGAATAGGTGCATTAACAAAGAAAAGGCGTTTCATTTCACAACTATATTGAAAAAACACATTATAGTGCTTCATTTCAAAAAGAAATATCAAACATTATTTAGCATGTGTTCAAACGAGAGGCTACAGGCTAAGACAGCGGTAAACGTCAAAGTTACCGAAATTATACTTAATTTAATTAATTATACTTATTTATAATTAATTTAATTACTCTGAACTGTTGAAATATCATGATTCTCATAAAACTTTTCATTTTCTGTAATACGGCATTCATGTAGGCGTTGTAATATAAGTAGTACAGTGTATCATTGGGCTAAATAGGGAAAGTAGGGCTGACCGATGAAATCTTAGTTTATGACAGAATACAGTAATCAAATCTCATTTTAAATAACTTTTCGCGTTTTGAATTTCCTATGATTTAAACATAATTTTCAGTGCAATGAAAGCACAGCTATGTAAGAAAGTAATTAAATATATTTTACGAATATGGGCAAAATTGTTAATGCGAAAATGTTTAAACGTTAATCTACTTAAAGTGCAAAAAGACGCTTTAGTGTGATAGTTTTTTTTAAATGCCAAAATGTTTGCCATTTAAAAAATGTGAAAGGTTTAAATGTGAAAGGAATGCGGTAACAGCTAGTCACAGCCATTTTCAGGAGAAAGTTTTTAAAAAAATTTCGATCAGTAAAAATAAGTAAATTAGATGTTTGAATGTTATTACAGCTGAAACTGCACATTTCATATCCATCTGAAGACTATGAAATGAAAAAGAAATATAATTCGTCATCTCTGCAGATATATACCCCCTTATACTCATTTTTACTTCCTTTTGCAAAAAAGGAAGTATTGTATTCGCGAAAAAATTTTCACTCAAAAATCGTCCTTAATTTCCATTTTGCTCACCCCCAAATGAATGTTGAGTTTTTTTTTCGATTCGACCACATGCGGAAAAGTGCCTAAGAATGTATAGACACGCGAAATATCCATTTTGACCATCACCGAGGTAATTACAACGACTTTTCTCGTGACGTCTGTATGTATGTGCGTATGTGTGTATGTGCGTATGCGCGTATGTATCTCGCATAACTCAAAAATGGTATGTCCTAGAAAGTTGAAATTTGGTACATAGACTCGTAGTGGGGTCTAGTTGTGCACCTCCCCTTTTGGTTGCTTTCGGATGTTCCTAAGGGGGTCTTTTGCACCTTTTTTGGGGGAAATCATTGTTAATATCAATGCAAACTTAAGTGGTGTTACAATTTGGCGGACACTTGGCGATATATCGCCAGTCTTTTGGTCGCCAAGTTTTGTCGCCAACTTGGCGGAAAATTTGGCGATTTTTTTTTATCTGGTTTTAATTTGGCCATCGTTTTTAATATTTAGAGATTAAACTATTGAATCACATTAAAATTGCCAATAATGGGAAAATGACATTAAAATGGAGTAAAAGGAAGTCATGTGAGGCACACATCAGCTCGTTTATATACAGGATTAATGACTGATTTTACAGTCAGTTGGGAGTAAAAAGCTAGACAAAAATATTTTGGAAGAGCAAAATTTTATTTTTTTTGAAACATTGGTCAGTATAGCAAGGATAACTAATGCAAGATAAGTATATTATTATTGTGATGTGTATTTAGTTACTAAAAAACAAGGACAATTTATTTTACAATTTCTATTTTATAAAATAAGTTTAGTGTTGAAGTGAACAGCGAATGAGGATTTAATTGAGTTTAACAACTCAGAGAATGTGATTGGGGGGGGGGGGATTAAAATATTTGGACATGATTCAAGATGAAAAACGACAATACACCATTATCCACATCTAGATTTGGGTCATTCTTCAAAAAGTGTAACTTTTCTGTCACACGTCTTTTACAGTAAAAGCTTTAAGGTTTTTAATTTCAACAAAAATATATCTATTTAAACCTGCCAACCTTTTTTTTTTCGATAATAATATTTATTTTAGTATATTTTTGGTTCACAACATGTGCATTCTCACGTCCGTGTCAGACACCTTGTGCGATTGTTTATGTTGCATAATAACTTGTTTAATTAAAAGTATATACTTATTTATTTATTATTCTTTTCACAAGTGTCTCAAATACTAATTGTTTATGTATATTTATTTTTTTCAATTTTGTGTTTAGTTCGTTTTAGTAGGACAAGGAGTCATGTCACACAATAAATTCTCACCTCTGTTACCTAAACACAAAATGCCATTCCTCATTAACACGTGGCAATAATGACATCAAATTTTATTTTCCATGATACAAGGGAGCCCTTTTGTTTATTTTCAGCCATAGTTAAAGTTGTGAGATTTTTGTCGAATAACCAGAAGACAGATTTTGCTTCAAAAATTTAGTGTGGCTATTCTAACTTCTCACCTCCGTGAACTTAAATTTTAGGGATGAAAATTAATGCAAAAATAAAAGTGAGCATATTTTCATATGCTTAACATGTGCAGACTATAACAACGCAGAAAAAAAATCCCTTAAAAATGTATCCATTAGGATATATTAATGGAAAATTCCTCACCTCCGTGACAGACCATAACAATGTCCTTATTTCTAAGGTGAAAAATAAATGATGGAGGAGAAATACATGAATCTTAGGCATTCTACCAAAATTATAAATATTTCCAGTATAGTCTCAAACTTACTAAAGAATATTTTTAACGCACATTTGAACTAAAAGGATAACTACTAATTAAGCCGTACTTTAATTAAGAGAGCTTAACATTAGATTCCCACTAATCAGTAAAATGCTGATTGTTTGTAAAAGAAAAAAAAGATCATGCTGACTGTATTTCACTCTCATGTAGGGAGGGCGTTGTTTGGTCACTCTTGTTGCTTTGTAGCATTTTGTTTAATTTCAGTTTTCTTACAGAAAAATATAGAAACGTTCTGGTTCACAGCTATTTAATGCTTACCTCAACTTTAATTTTATAGTTAAAAAACTATATAGTATTATGCATTTTGGCAGAATTTGTAGATATTTTTGAAAAGAAAATTACAAATCAGTTAGTAGTACCTTTTGAATATTGTAAACTATAGCTATAAGTTATTTTTAGGCCTTTTTAACATAATTTGTTGCTACTTTAAACAAACGAAATCCTAGTAAGAAACAAAAATTGTCTAGTAACGAATTTCACTTCATCAGTTTCTTGTTAGGTGGTTTACTTCTTATCAAACGTTGCGTAAACAAAAAATCAATATTTTTGAGAAAAAGTTCATTCTATTTGCACACATTTAATGTGGATCATATTTAATGGAGATCAATGAATATTTTAGTGACATCTGGATCAGGTAGGACATCTACTATTTTCATTTTTAGACATGGAAATTTTAATTTTTTAAAATTAAAAGCATTTGATGACTTCAGAATGCACTCAACATTCAACTAAAAAAATAATGATTAAAATATACATGCAGAATAAAATTACTCTAAATTGGTTGCCGAAATTCATTTTTGTTTTGTTGTTAACGCATCCCTGGTTAACAAGTAATAAGGAAAAATTGGATGCTTTGGCTTAAAGAGGTTGGACTTCTGTATTTTACTTGCATACCAAAGAACACAAGAAAACTTTCCAACCCAATAGAAGGAAATAGTATCAATGGCGCCGATGGAAATAGAACCCAAGACCTCCGGCATACGAAGAGCCACGAAGGTCCTCATTTTTGCTTCAGCGTTTATTTTCAATAATACTGAAGAAACCCAGATTACTAGAATAACAGATTATTAAACAAAAAACTTATTGAAGTTTAGTTGGCCAGTTTGTGCTTATCGAAACCGAATAAGTTTGTACTGGAATATGGGGCAAAGTGAAATAGTTAAAATGACTGAGCTTTTTCAAAATGAACAAATTGGAAATTTGCTTTGAAAATTGCATTAGATAAAGAAAGAACATTGCGTTTTATAGTAAAACTTGCATTGATAGTGTATTTTTTTATTTTTGGCAGTAAATTTTCGATTTAAAAAAAAGTGGAAATGTGTCACTTGTTTTTTCATGGGGCAAAGAGAAAAATGAAATATTTGTGTAATGAAATATTTTCTATTCGATTATAAAAAATATTTTTGATCAAATGAATCAGTAAATAAAAGGTGGAATGAATAATTGAAAATATACTAAAAAATAAACGAATAATTAAATAAATAAATTAATTAATATATAAGGACAAATAAATGAGTGAATAAAACAGTAAATGAATAAGAAAATAAGTGAAAGAATTAATTAATAAGTGAATATTTAAATGAAGGTAATAAAATAATTAATAAGGAATACGTAAGGGATTTAATAAATGATTAAATAATTAAACGAAGTGAACGATTTCACTTTGCCCCGCATGTACTTGTCTAATTGTACAAAATATTTAAAATACAAATCAGCTTAATATCAACTAAATAAATACTGCACCGTATATAAGAAGGTCTCAATTAATATTTCAAATGTTAATTACAAGAGCTTTATCATTTAATAATACCAAAAATAATTTTCGACTTACAACAAAATACTACAGTGTGATTAGCAATTTTTTGAAATTTACTTGTATTATCATATTTTATGATTTTCAGAATTATTTTTTTCTTGACTGGAATAGACTACATGTGTTATTATATAGGTAAAATATTATTGAATAGGTTTCGCAAAAAGCAGAGTTAATGTTTCACCATTTACTTTTCCCCCCTATTTCACTTCGCCCCACTTCCCTTACTATGTAAAGCAATAAATTTTGATCACACGCAATAAAAGCCTACATATTTTCTGAGATAAGAGACAGAATGGATGTACAAAAGTAATTTAGTAAACTAAGAACTTATAAAATAACTTTACTACAAATTTACTCAGAAAGTAAGAATTTAACTAATCACTGGACATACACTTTTCGAGAATTGAGTTTAAAAAAAGGACAAGGGTTAGTTATGCACTTAACCAATTAAGACGAATTTAGAAATTAGATTATTGAAACTTTAATCAAAATTACGAGGCTTAGAGGAAAAGAAGGAATGTTCTCTAATTGCTACAAAAGGAGTCTATTTACTAAGCATCAATATCCATCCATTTTCTAGAGCTCCCAAAAGAGTAGAAGTTGCGTGCAAGTGAATAATTTATGACAAAGGCATGAACTGCAAGCAGAGTGCTGAGATTCCACGAATCTTTTAAAATAGTCCGATGGCTTCTCGAATGTAGTCGTCAATCCTTTTCCCCTTTGCCGCTGAAAATTTAATTTTCCTTTTGATACATTACACTAAGCGACAGCTAGAATGGATATTGAACAGTGAAATGATTAAGCTGAAGAGAAGGAGAGTCGAGATGGATGAAAGTTTTATGTGTTAGAACTAGTTAAAATGCTACTTTAAAGAGTACATTTGCAGGTTTTAACTTCTTTTGCATGGTTTAACTAAGCGTGACCCAAAAGAAACAATATTTAAATTAAAATTTTATGCATACTTTGGGGAGATACAATATGCAAGACCTTTTCCTTGGTAAAAGAATTTCTTACGCATAATTTAATAGAACACATTAGAGAAAAAAATTATTTCTTGGGCCAAATCACGATAAAATTCTTCAAATGTCACTTCCACAACAAAGAACAACTGCTAATTGAAACATTAGTGTGGGTCAATATATATATATATATATATATATATATATATATATATATATATATATATATATATATATATATATATATAAAACATGGGACAAACCACGGTAGCATTTTTTGTTGTGGAGGGGCCATTTCAAAAAAAATTTCGTGGTTGGGCCTACGTTGACTCAGTAGGGAAATGTGGGGCAAAGGGAATTAATTATGATGATTGAGCTTTATCAAAATGAACGGATTGGAAATTTGTTTTAAAAATTCAGAGCATAAAGAAAGAACATTGCATTTTATGACAAAACTCACATTAAAACAGTATTTAAAATGTTTGACTCTAAGTTTTCGTCTTCAAAAAAAAAAAAGTGGAAATATTTCACTTTTTTTCATGGAGCAAAGTGAAACATAACATATTTTTGTAGTGAAATATTTTTTATTTGATTATAATAAATGTTTTTGATCAAATGAATCAGTAAATAAAAGGTTGAAACGGGGCAAAGTGATATGTTGAAACATTTGCTCTGCTTTTAGCGCCACTTATCTAGTAATATTTTAACTGTATACTGACACATGTAGTCTATTTCAGTCAAGAAAAAATTACATCTAAAAAATCAAAGAATATGATGAGACAAATAATTTTTAAAAACTGATACTGATATTATAATATCTTGTTAGTTGCCAAAAATTATTTTTTCGAATATTAAATGATAAAGTTCTTGTTATTAAAAGGTTTCAATTAATATTTGAAATGTTCATAACAAGAACGTTCTCATTTTACAACAAGAAAAATAATTTTCAACTTTCAACAAAATATTATAATATGATTATCAATTTTTGGAAGTTGCCTAGATTGTATCATATGCTTTAATCTTCGGCGGTATGTTTTCCTGGTTAAAATATTACCACACAGGTAGCGCTAACAGCAGAGTAAATATTTCCCCATTTCACTTTGCTTCACATTATCCTACATATCAACGATGGTAGGATTTCATACATGTCACGTTATAAGACATTTTTTGTTACACACTATGTTTTAATTATTAGAAAATAAACTTCAGATAACTAAGATAACTTATTAGAAATCATCCTCCCCCTTCTGACCTGGTGTCTGGTGTACCGGACATGAACTTAAAACGGCTGCTTATCATTTAAAAAATGATGAAATCACTCGATTTTTTTTTTGTTGACTCTTTATATTCTGATTATAATTATCTATGCAAGAGTTTTTGATTTGGGACTGACAACACCAACAAAAAAAGGTAGGCAGATTGAAACTTCTAATATAATTTTTCTAACCTAATATTTTTTTTAACCGTAGATTCTCGCTGTAAAGGAGAGGTTTTTTTTCCCTGATTTATATATATATATATATATATATATATATATATATATATATATATATATATATATAACCCCTTTTATTGATCATTTCATATACTTATATTATGTTTTATTATTGTTTAGAGAGATTTTGCAATGAATGCTTGATGTTTCATCGTATTTTTTAATGTGAAATATTTATTTCACGAATGAAAGCCGATAGATTGGATGTATCATAACTCTTTTGATTTTTCACCTACAAACTAGAAATTTCGTCTATAAGATACTCTTTACCCTAGAACACTGTCTACCAAATAAAATTGTTTTGGTTAAGAATTTTAAAATTGCAACTGAAGAGGTTTTAAAAATTCTAGAGTAGTAGTAGTTATGGTTTACCTGCATCATGATAATACCTTTCACTTACTCATGTGACTAAGAATACTTAAAAACAGAATATTAATGCTCAAATGCGTGAATTGTTAGCTCCTATCTTGACAAGTGCAGATGCCGAAAGCATAATTAACTGGAATGGATAAATAGTTCCCTTATTGTTGAGCAATCTTGCTCCGTTTCAGCATCAACGAAACGCCTTAAGCCAAGGAACATCAGTTGCAACTGCGAGAAATATTCAATGAAACCATGAATCTTTAGCTGTAGTTTTCAACTTCTTTGCAATTCCTGGACTGATTTTCAAGATTTCAATATTCAAATGTTGTTCTTTTTCTCACAAATAAATTAACTCTACCCCTCTATCACAGCACACTGTTCTGCAGTTTACAATTAGTTTGGATCAAGAAGCAATTAATTTAACATATAACGTCGAAAGTTTTGGAAAGTCATTTCAATCGGTAACTAGTCGCTGTTCTTTCTATGAATTAATTAATTTTAGTTCGTTAGACTTTCTGAACAGTTAGCTTTTCGATTGCGTCCTCCTTTGCAAAGTAAAATAAGAAAACGTTTAATTCTCTTATTGTTTCTTGAGTTCCTGTTTTTTTTTTTTTTTTTCATTAATTTTCGTTTTTTCTATGAAGAGTGTTTTTCACGTGGTGTATGTCGACAAAATATGCAAAATCAAATTGTATCCCATTTTCACACATTGCAGTTACTGCCACGGTGGAGAATTTACCGTCACCGCCTTTCCAGCTGTAGCCTAATGAGGTAAGTGAAGAGCATTCCCACTTTGCGGAAAAGTAAGAGCTCTGACTATTTGCTGTTAGCAGTAGCTTTGCAGCTTAAAGCACAGTGTAGCCGTCTACTGTCAGTGGACGGTACTGCCGGGGCCGTGGTGATCGGCAAGGCATCGGACTTGTGACCGGAGGGTCGCCGTTTGTAGGTCCACCGTCTTCATTAATGGTGACTGGGGACGTTAAATATGTTCTAAGTCACAAAGTCCTCCAAGTGAAACGATAGCTCAGGGGATGCTGAACTTCTGGTCTGGATCAAAAAGAAAAAAAAATCAGAGCTGTCTTCAGGGTCCAATCCACCTGCTTAAATCACTAATAGTGGAAGGTACGGGGGACCCTGGAGTGAAAAGTGAAACGAAAAGTGTAACTACACTGCCGCCACTGTCACTATAATGACCGTGGGAGTCAGCCACCATACAAAGGTTTAAGAAATATACGATGAAAAGAGATAAAGTGGAACACATCCTTTATTAAATTTAAATTACACACCTGCGGAAGTTCCGCCACCAAAATCCAGGTAGTGGGAGGCATTCGGACAAATAAAAAAAGTACACACACAGCTGTATTTTTACCAAAGATAGCTATAAGGTCTTTGTTTATACCTAAGAGTTATTTTTCTCAGTTAGATTTTTACATTTGTGTGGAAAGGACGGTAAAGAGGCAGAGCAAATTACACTCGTACGTATTCTCCAACTCAATAAAGAAGGAAAATTAGTAAGTAAGGGGTTTAAACAGGGCTCTTTGCATTTCCATGCCCATCCATCCACTCTGTAAACACAAAAATAGTTCAGTATTTCTAAATTTCACGCCATTTGAGTAAGCTGAGCGAACTTAGCTAACATGTGAAAATAGAGAGGCGCGAGTCCGTCCTTTTTGACCTCATTGAAAAATTCTTTGAATTTCCTATAAAAATCCAAAAAGGTAAAAAGTCAAAAATATTATTAAAAAACCATCTAATGCCTTTACCACAATTATTTTTTTGCACGATAGAAAAAATATTGTACACTAAAACCACTTTTAGATAGTTTTGAAGTGAATAAATAAAATACTTTGCAACAAGTTCTACATCGTATTTTCGGAAAAGTGAGATAAACTTCTCTATATCTTCCGTCCCCTGGGCTTTGATACCATTTTAGTTGATTTTCTAATAGTATCATAACTAATGTATAAAGTACAATGATTCTAAATCATTGATTGAATACGTTAATTTTATACTGTAAAAAATCATCAAATATAAAGGTACCATATTTACATGGGAATATTTCTATAACACTGGTAAAATTTTCTCACATTTGGAATTAAGCACACTAAAGAACATCACGATGTTTATGAAACGTGTAAAACAAGAACTGCAGTTTTTAAATAAATTTTGCAATTAGTATTAGTTAGTTTAAAATACTCGAATCTTTCAGTTAAATCATCAAATTCATCCAAATACAGTACAACATCGTAGCTACTCTTACAAGCAAAAGATAAATTTTTATTTGATTTCTTCAAGATTAAATAAAAATGGGGTGGATATTTTTTAAAGCCCTATTCAGAGTCAGTTTTTTCCCCTGTAAGAAAAGATTTTTCGACGATTCGTATAGAAGATTCGCCGCATTTTGTCAAACTAAATTATTAATCAAAATACTGTAATGAACACACATACCTCATTTTAAAGCAATGTTATGCAGAGATAGTGAAATAAGTTCTTGATGTAAAATTTTAGCATAACGCTAACTGAATGTTGAAAGCGCTGAACCGAAATGGGACATAACAATGAATAATTAATATTACATGCTTTGTGCTTCAGCTTATATGAAAAAAAAGTCTTAAAAAATATTGAAAAAATTTTGGAGCATTTCTCACAGTAATTAGATATTCTAGTTAATTTTTTCAATTAATTATTCATTTTTCGAAACATGTAAAAATAATTCAGGCAGGAAAATTACTTTTTACAGAGAACTGTTCAATTTCCTTTCAAAGAAAAAAAAACCAATTGCTTTTTCTGTTTTGGATGTTTTATAACGATTTTCATCTTACTAAAAAATGGTTAAGTATTAGGAGCTTAAATACTCAAACGGGGTAGTTCAACAGTGAAAATATATTTTAATTTTTCCTATCATTATACATATTTTAGTAGTTAATTGACCTTTTTTGTAAGAATCAGAGTGCCAGTATCAATTGCTTTAACCAAGTTTTAAAATACATCAATAAACACTACTCCTTGATATCCTTACTGATATTGCGTGTATGAACGTAGTTCAAAAAGTTTTAAATTGTTGTTTGAAAACAGTATTTTACTTGCGTGTTTTAGTAAAATTCAAATTCCTTTTACAAGAGAAAGACATCAAAGCCATGTTTCATGCGATCTTTTCAACATAAAATTTAAAGAAATAAACATAATAACTTAAGAAAATTATATTTAAAAAGTTATGTTCGCAAAAAGATATTTTTGAAAATATTTAAGATGTGAGATCAAAATTTTCGTTTTGTTATACTTTATATAAATAGATTCATAGCAATCGTTTAATTTATTAATGCTCTCATATATTAAAAAATATAGATCTAAAATTAAATTTTTAGTTGTATAGAATAAAAGTCAAATAAAAGCAACATTGCCGGTGGCGTCTCCACACAAACATGGCACATCACTCGTTCGAAATTTTAAATTTAACTCTACAATGACCTTAAACTGTTTAGCTGTAAAAATTTGTTAAATATAAATGAGTAAAAAAAAATACTTACGATAAAGAATGCAAAAAAAAGGGCACATTTCATTGCATAGGAAAGTAAAATGCGATAAAAACGCAGCAGGAAAAGAAATAGTTACAATTTTATTATATTTCAAAAGTTACATGTAATCCGATTTGAAGAATTGATTATGCTCAAACAATAACTTAAAAAATTATTGCCATTTTAGAAAAAACTTCCATAAATTTAAAAAATGAACATTCAAAACGCATTTCGTAATTTTACTCGAGAATATCTTTTCTGCCTACGATATTTTGTAGTTGTTGAAAATTGCAGTTTCTCGTATATTTTTTATGAGTTAAGGACATGAATGAAAATAAAATACGCATATGCAACGATAGCATTATAGATTTTATTCTTAAAATTATAAAAAGTGCTCCTGATCTGTACAGTTCTTAGTAGAAAAAATGTTAGAGAAACATAAGTTTCTCAAAAATAAGTAAATATATAAATTAATAAATGAATAATAATAAAAAAAAAAAACTCCCCACAAAACTCCCTCGTCGTTTTTACAAGATTTGGTTGTCCCATTCGAGGTTATGGGTATATGTAAGGTGTATTGCAGCACGCGCGATAAAATTCTATCAAGTCTAATTTCAGCCTCTACAAGAAAAATAATTGGTTTTAAATGTTTTATCCTACGACAAACAAAAGAAAAAAAAAAGAAGACATATTTTGGAATCTTTAAAAAAAAATTATAGTGTTTAAAAAATGTTTCGATTATTACCAGCCATGTTTTTCTTGCGTTCTGTGACATTGTTTACCAAGTGATTAAATTACGATGTAGAGTAAGAAACCATTCATTTTATCCCCTTTTGTTAGTTTTTCTTCCTCTCTCTCTCAGTTGAAAAAGTATATTGTGAGCTTGAAAGTTGTTTTCAAAGAGAAGCAAAAAAAAAAAAAAAAAAACATTAGCTTAAAATTGCGCGCAAGCTAAATTTTCGTGGAAAAACAAAAATTTTCTCATAAAAAAAAGTTTGGTTGACATACTTTATGTAAAATTGCAAAGAAAAGCAAATTATCATTGTATTTTTACCGAATGTTTTTTTCCCGCAGAACCACGGTGGAGAGCTCATAAGGTTTAGGTAAATTTATATTTGAATAAAAAGGCTGGATATTCATATAAGGTAATAATTGTGCAATTGATAATACACAATTTGCTATGTAAAAAAGTTAGGTCACCTTTCCTATACCATATACAACTGAAAAGAGTGAGAAGGAAGTTACGTATATCACGAGTGTTAGAAGCGAAATATTGGGTTACCCGCCCAAATCTTTTTTATCAACCTATCTTTTTTTTGTCTGCTCTTATGAGCATGACGCACGTAATCGAACTTAACAGATTTTTATTAATATACGTGTGTGGATGTATGGATAAAAATGTAAGATGCAAAATAAAGTTGTCTTTTTTCAAAGAACAAGAATAATTGTAACAGGAATAATTGCCTTTGCAGGGAGACAAAACATAACTTGGAACAACATACGCAATAACTTTAATGCTAATGAAAATATTACGATCAAACTTCAAAATAAATATGATTATATCGTCTAATATATTTACAAATTTTCAAAATGGCTACATTTAGCCTTAATATAGAGCTTTAAATGTATCACAAAATTTTCGGCAATGGACCGCAACTCACTTACTGATATTTTATCCCACTCCTTACCTAAGGATTTCATTAAGGGATGCCAAAGTTTTTTGAGTTTTAGCATACACTCGTTTTCACTATCATTTCGCATTGCTGAATGTCGTCAACGACCACAATCTGTAATGGTTTGGGTTGGGATATGTGTTAGTCGTTAGTGGGAAAACACCACTTATTTTTGTTGATCAAGGGACAAATATTAATCAAGAAACATATCGCAAACTCATTTCGGAAGATGTTGTCTTACCTTGGTCACAAATTTCTTATGAAACAAAAGCTGGACCTTCCAACATGATTCTGCAACTGCCCACAGAGCTAATGAGACTTAAGATTGGTACAAGACACATTTTCTGGTCTTCATTGGAGCTAAAGAATGGTCACCGTAATTCCCAGATTTTTCTCCAGTCTCTTCTTCTGTTTGGCTATCTTAAAGACTAGGATGTGTGCTAGAAATCCTTTTCCAAGGAAAAGGATAAAATATCAGTAAGTGAGTTGCGGCTCATAGCCGAAAATTTTGTGACAAGTTTAGAGCTCTGTATTAAAGTTAAAGGTAGCCACTTTGAAAATTTATTAATATGTTAGACGAAATAATGTATTCATTGTTGTTTTTTTTCCAATAGTGTAGTTTGAATGCAATATTCTGAAAATAGATTATTTACATTAAAAACAAAATTATTTCAAACCATATGCCATTAAAATTACTTCAAAAGCTAACACAAAATTTCTGAAAATAATTTCAAAAAGACTCATTAAAAAATTTTTTTTAAATAAAAACAAAAATCCCGACTGCGTAAAAACAAAAAAAGGAAAAAAGAAAAAATATAAGCCCAGTATTTTAGAATGTTATTAAGTACTACTAAATAACTACACCGTTTGAATAATTTTATTATCGATACACATATAAGACAAATCATAAACTCAAAAGCAGAATAGAAGTACCAACAGTCGGGGCCCATTCCTTTTTGAAATACATTGCTATATATTTATATGGGTCTGATTCCCACGTTGGGATCGGTCAACACAGTTTGTCATCCCGTCAGTGTGTCGATAAAATGAGTAACAAGCCTGCCTTGGAACTAAATACTGGAGGTTCCGCTTTCGGTTGACTACCAATCCGGAACGTCTCCTTCGCACCCCGGAGCATTCAGTCTCATAAACTTTTGTGGGCATAGTTCGCATCTGGCCCCCATGTTCTGTTGCGGCATTGAGTTCAGTTTTTAGTTTATTTAATTTTTTGTTGACATAAGTTGAAGGTTCAGAACATGGTTTTACCCATAGTAGTTATAAAGAGTAAAAGAGCAAACATCAAATAAATTTTTGTTACGTTTGGAGTTGATGCGTATTTTAAACAGGATCAGAATTCCAACAACTGCAATTATTTCAATTTTTGTTGCGAGGAGGAATCAAATGTCATTTCAATAAAAGTTTCATACTTTTTACCTGAAAGTTGAAAGTCGTACATTGACAGTAAAAATAAATGTGTTTAAATTCAAAGCACTTTTTGATATTTTCCCTGTTGTTCATTTGGAAAATACTGATAAAAAGCTCTGCTCAAACCTTATTTTTATAAAATTTTTAAGCGACTAATTTGAAAAAGAACAAAAAAAGCAAGATTCGTGGACTCAAGGCTTTATGGAACTCAAAGACTTCGTGAAGGGCAATTTAAAAAAAGCTGCCTTCGAGTATAGTTGCAGCTGTGTCTCAAAGTGTTTGACTCGTAACTTACAGAATAATTTATTTTGAAACTTGAACTTTTAAACTGAAGTCATCATTTTTAAGACTATTTAATTAAGAAACTTAATTAGATCCCATAGGTTTCTGACCTGAGTCTGATTTCTAAAACAACACCACGTAGAGTATAATTACAGGTGTTGCTCGGTTACGGACTCATGGTTTATAAAGTAATTGACGTATAACTTTGATTTTTTTTCAAATTATCGAATTTGATACCGTGTTATTAACAAAGTTCATTTGATGCCACGGGTTTCTATCCTGGACCTTAATTGAAACCACAAGGACAACAACAACAGCTGTGTCTCCAAGTTATTGACCCGTCGCGCAGAGGTATCGACCCTGAATCTTGACCATTTTTTGAACATCTTCAACTCTGAGACCCTTAAATTACTAAACCCATGCTATTTTATGTTTTTGAGTACTATTCTATGGTGAGTAGTTAATCCTTTACTTATTTCCGAGGGTTACTCAAGGCTTTAGCAGATGTCTGGACACAAACAAGGCAAAAAACGTAACGAAAATAGTAATTTCAAGTGACCTTTGCCCTCAAAGCCATAAGTAAGGCGGACAAATTATTAATGCTAGCACGCACTTAACATTAAGAGTATCCACATTTCAAGTATTTGGTATGGAACATCCAGTGATATTTCGCAACGATAATTTACCTAGCATCTAATCAAGGATAAACAAATCAGACTTTAAAAAGAAGAAACTTCATTTTTCTTATCAACAGTACTGCTGTTCATTCCAATCTAAGTTGGCACTGAAGGGAAAGGTACGAGATGTGCTACTCCGCGTGGAGAAGTAGTTCTCGTAAATTTGGAGGTTTAAAAGGATGTAAATTGACAAAAGATGTTTAAAAAATAGAGAATGGGTGTGGTTGAGACACATAATTGAAGCTGTTATGTGTTAAATATATTTAATTTGTAAGTATTTGATAACGAAGAAAAATCAAATCGCCGTAACTCGACTTCTGCCTTGGCGAAGATTTGAACTTTCAAGGTTGACCTTGGCGCGCCCCCCCGTGGACCAGCAAACCCCAGAACTCGCTTCTCCCCACTTTGTATCGCCCGGGGGGAAAACATCTGACTGTCATTATGACTCTTAAATGAGCATCTCCACATTGTGGTCAAAGCATTTCCGTCTGGTCTGTTGTCATTTCTGCTTTCCATCGTTATTTGCAATTGAATATATTTTTAAAAACAGTTTTCTTGAGTAAGAAATAAAAAATGAAATGAAATCATTAGTTTTCAATTATTTACTTGATGCAATCTATACATATAATAAAATAAGATGTTTGTGTGTGTGTGGCGCGCATCCCGGGAAAACGGTAAGGCCTAGACGGATGAAATTTGGTATACAGGTGTAGTTTTTGCTGAAGTTGTGCACCTCGGGCTTCGATTTTTGATATTTTAATTAGAAAAAAAGTTATTTAATGTTTTATGTGATTTTTAGCACTTTTTAGTACTTTTAACCTCACAGACCCCGAACCAATCGCGCCAGACAAATATTTTTGGTACTATAGTGTCGGAAATTTAATTTTAAATATGATAAACAAAAAATTTTTGAAGATAGAGCAATTTTTGTATTTTTTATGAATTTTTGAAAAAACCTTTAATTTGCATGGTTTTCTGGGTTTTATTTTTTTCTAATATCATCCTGCGAGAAGTATCCAAGCCTGAAATTTAAGTTGGTAATAGTAAAAACATTTCGCCCTCTTCAAAAGAAAAAAGTTCTTAAAAATACGCAATAGTTTTTTTTTTTTTTTTACAATTTTTTTAATGCTGAACACATCATGTCCTTTCACGCATCAGTCGAAAGCGTTCTTCAATCTTTTATGTCTGTGACGTCACTACTTGGGTTTCGATTCGATATTTACGATGGAATCTTAATCGCAAGCAATGTTAATCTTTTTTTTTTTACTATATAGCTTACTTCTACATTTTCTGACGTGATGACCACGTGTTTTTTCGGCAGCGCTTGCTTTTTTTCTTTCCTTTTTTTTTGTTTTATTTAGGGATTGCATTTATTTCTTTTTCCATCCCCCCTCCCAAGCTGGACCTTTCGCTGTATCTATATTACGTTACATTTCATAGTTGTGCGCATGAATTCAATAAAAACAGCGAGATTTTTTTTTATCTTTGTCAAACGCTGCTTTTTGCACACTACGGGGAATATTAGAGCTTCTTTTTTTTTTGCTCTACTTAAATAAAAAAAAAAGCGGTTTTTTGAGTGTTCTTTGTTTTTATTAGGAAATGGGTGAAGAGGTCAAAATGAATAGAGATGGATAAGAAAATGTAGAGATAGATTGTAAAGGTAGATAGCCGCCGAAAGCGGCAATCTTGGCGTAAAAATGTGAATGGCACAAAAAAAAGATAGAGATGGATTGATTAATACTGCTGCCAAATTTATTTAAACAACCGCAGAAGGCGGCAAACTTGAAGTAAAAAGGTAAATGACAAGTTAGCCAAAAAGCCGCCGTAGGTGTCTGCTTGCACATTGGATGTCAATGCCCCCCTCCCTCCCCCACATACACCATGACTTTGAAAAAACAATGCTTTCACATAAAAGTGGAAGTGCTTTTTGTTATTTTTCGACAAAATTTGCATGAAGAGTACGTCCTTTGTGTCTCCTCTCCCCCTCCTTTAAAAATATTCCAAACGACGAAACTGGAGACAGATCTAGAAAATATTTTATTCAAATTATTAATGATATAGATAGATATAGATTGATTGACACCGCCACGAAATTTATTTAAGCAGCCGCCGAAGGCGGCAATATTGGCGTAAAAAAACGAATGATAATACTGATTTATAGAGAAAAACATTGATTAATGTCGTCGCTAAATTGTTTAAGCAGTCGCCGAAGGCGGCACCCATGGCATAAAAAGGCGAATGGCGTAAAAAGGCGGACCAGCTGGTCGCCGCAGGCGGGTAGTTATAAATATAATGGGATTTTTTACTTCCTTTTACAAAAAAGGAAGTATTGTATTCGCGAAAAAATTTTCACTCAAAAATCGCCCTTAATTTCCATTTTGCTCACCCCCAAATGAATGTTGAGTTTTTTTTTCGATTCGACCACATGCGGAAAAGTGCCTAAGAATGTATAGACACGCGAAATATCCATTTTGACCATCACCGAGGTAATTACAACGACTTTTCTCGTGACGTCTGTATGTATGTGCGTATGTGTGTATGTGCGTATGTGCGTATGTATCTCGCATAACTCAAAAATGGTATGTCCTAGAAAGTTGAAATTTGGTACATAGACTCGTAGTGGGGTCTAGTTGTGCACCTCCCCTTTTGGTTGCTTTCGGATGTTCCAAAGGGGGTCTTTTGCACCTTTTTGGGGGGAAATCATTGTTAATATCAATGCAAACTTAAGTGGTGTTATAATTTGGTAAACACTTGGTGACGTATCGCCAAGCTTTTGGTCGCCAAGTTTTTTCGCCAACTTGGCGACGATTTTTTTTAAAAATAACTTGGTATTAACTTGGCCACCGATGGAAATATTTAGAGAGTTAATCATTGAATCACATTATTTTTATTTATTTTTGAAAGTACAGTAATTCATTTTCAAAATTATTTTTTGGCAACAGGGGAAAAACAAACGATTTCTTTTTTCTTACTTTTTTTTTTACTTAAGTATTATTTTCCCGAAAGAATTTTCACTCAGAAATCAACCTTAATTTCCATTTTGCTCACCCCCGAATGAATGTTGAGTTTTTTTTTTTTTTTTTTCAAATCGACCACATGGATAAGTGCCTAAGAACGTATAGACACCCGAAATATTCATTTTGACGATTCCCGAGTTAGTTACAACGAATTTTTTCGTGACGTCTGTACGTACGTATGTATGTATGTGCGTATGTACGTATGTGCGGATGTGTGTATGTGCGTATGTATGTCGCATAACTCAAGAACGGTATGTCCTAGAAAGTTGAAATTTTGTACGTAGACTCCTAGTGGGATCTAGTTGTGCACCTCCCCTTTTGGTTGCATTCAGATGTTCTTAAGGGGGTTTTTTGCCCCCTTTTGGGGGAAATCATTGATAATTTTGATGTAAACTCAAGTGGTGTTATAATTTGGCGAACACTTGGCGATATATCGCCAGTCTTTTGATCGCCAAGTTTTGTCGCTAACTTGGTGACAAATTTGGCGATTTTTTTTAAGTTTTAAATCTGGTTTCAATTTGGCCACTGTAGGAAATATTTACAGAGTAAACTATTAAATCACATTAAAATTACCAATCATGGGAAAATGACATGAAATTGGAGTAAAAGGAAGTCATGTGATTCACACATCAGCTCGTTTTTCTTTGAATTTGAGATTTATTACTTGGTAGGTTTAAATTGCTTTCGTTTTTTACATAATAAGCCCGAACTTGAAGAAAATTATTGTGAAAAAATCAAGAAAACCCGGATTTAGTTTGAATGTAACAAATACTTGTTATGTGAAAGAGTACATTACAAATCGTTGTTACGGCAAAAGTCGTTCTTTTTTTTTTTTTTTTGAAAAGTTTATGGAGGAAAAAAAAATAATGCTCTCACATATGTTACATTTAATACACATATCCCTCGAAATACGAAATTCTTCCGTCCCCCCCTCTAGGTTTAGAACCCCTGCCTTAAATTAAATTTTTATAGGAAGAGAATTTACTCACTCCCAAAGTTAACATATAAGCTACAATAATTTACGCTCAGATAAGTAAAATACTTTTTAATGAATTGAGTTTCGGGGTTAATCATTTACTTTCACAGTCACGCAAAATTGAGAGCTATATCTTGTATTTCCACAAACCTCGATGTATTTTCGTTTATTATTTTTAATTTCTTTCATAAATAATTTGAGCTTAAAATCGATCGGTTTAATAAAATTCAACATTAATATCGTCTCTAAGCTCTGAAATGTGAAATGTAGTCATAGCTATTTGTTTCCATTTAACTCTAGTGAAATTTCTAAGTTTTTATTTGGAGAGATTTTTTTAAAAAAGGTAATCTTTTTGCCTCTCCAAAACTGGAGATTTCATCTTTGCTCTTTACCGTTCTTATTAGAGTGTATAAAAGGAAAACCCTTATACAGGGTTGATGTATATTATTTTAGATAATAGAACAACGTTGAGTCACACAAATTTGCCGAGAATTACCGACACGTGTTTTGGAGTTTCAAGGAACACCCATTTTCTAATGCAGAAAAGCAAGTTTTTTTCTGCGATGAAAAAGGGGCTCCTTGAAACATCAAACCAGGTGTCTGTAGTCCTCGAAATTTGTGCGATTTAACTTCGTCAGATTTTCGTTTACTTCTCTGAACAAAGGTGTTTCTTTCATTCATACATATATGTCTAAAAATACACAATGTCAACTTTTCCAAATGCTGGACACATTTGGTTTTTTAAATCAGCGGGATTATGAAAAATAATCCAAAAGAAAAAAAAATAGTTCCTTATTTTATTCCAAAAGATTGAAACGAACTTAGGATGTATTTCTCAGCTCCAGAGAGCAAGTCGAGCACATGTGAAAAATTAAAGAGAGATTCAAAACAGAAGTAAAGGATGTGGGGGGTAACAAAGGTAAACTTTCCATGTCAGAGGCAAGGTAAAAGATCCATCTCTTAACAAACTAATAAGTAACTTCCGGAAAGGACTGAAAATTTACATTTCTTTTTTAGCTAAGTCTTGTTGATGAACTTAAATAATCTACAGCAGAAAAACGAAGATGCGCTTTGAAGAACATGCTTGGTAGTTTTTCATTTGTTATACTTCTGAAAGAACGCGGTTTTTTTTCGATGGCTTTGGTACCCATTATTACCATGGCAAATGTTCGCAGCTATTGTACTTAAGTTCTCCTCACCTTTATCAACTTCCGTCGTCTTATCTTTTCTTTTGAAATAGATGATATATATACTGGATGGTCAGTATTTTGAAGTGGGCACATGCTTTTTATCAGCGAAAGAAATTACTAGAGACAGAGTATACGTCTCTGTAAGAGCATGTTCTCTTCTTTTAATTATTACTGTTGATTAGTTTTTCAGCTATTTTTTCATCATTCAGAATTATTTGTTAATTACTTTGGTGACCGGTAGCTCTCTGCCGTTGCAAAATGCATACCCATTTACAGCCTTGCATTTGTGATAAAAATATGATGAAATATGTTTGAGACAAATCTAATTTCTTTGAAAAATTAAAGAATAGTTGTTTCGTTCTTGATATTTTGCATTACTTTTTTCCCCTCGCCAAATTCGGCAAGTTCGCGCCGCTGATTGGCACGCGCCCTATGTAGAGTAACCTCGTTACCTTGACAACGGCTGCAATTCGGTTCCCCTAGCTTTCTCTTCAGTGCCAACTTCGATTGAAACGACCTCAAACTTTAACGAAAATTGAAGGCATCAACTATCAGAAAATGTCCAACTCAAAAAAAGAAAGAAAAGACTCTTAAATGTACTGAACATGCAGCTGAAGCACTTTCTTACATAAATTCGTATTAATTTTAAATGTCATGTGTTCTAATAGACAACGGAAGAGAATAAATGTGATGTTTCAATTTCTCACTAAAAGTTGCTAGTATGTGTGTTTTGGTTTTACAAGGATCTTAAGCATGAAAGACAAAACAGCATGAAAAAACTAAAATGTGTTTGAAATGTTCTTATGCAACATAAAATATGTTTCTTTCATATTATTAAAATTACATATTGCGCTTCAATGATAAATGCATGAATTTATCTACAAAATACCAATGACAAGGAATAAAACTACACTGGTGTGCAAAAATTAAGGACGAGACGGTTTTTTCAATATAACTTTGTACAAAATCTTTCCAAATCAACACATTTAATACCGTAAGATCCCCAATACGTAAGGACATGTGTAATGTAAGCAACACTTACTAAAAAAGAAATCAGAGGGATAAAAAGAAGCTTTATTGAAAAAGTAGCATGGAGCGCAATGCGACTGAAGGCCGAAACATCCCTGAGATGAGTGTCCAGCAAGAAACATCCGGTATTTAGTAGGGGATATGATCTCCCCCGACTGCTAGGCAGGTTTCACAGCGTCTGCCCATGCTGAGAATGAGGGTGTCAATGAGTTGTTGAGGCATTGCTGCCCATTCGTCTTGCAGCGCCAATCGAAGCTCCCGAATCGTTACTGGTGGTAAGGTACGAGCTGCTAAGCGAATGCCCAGAAAATCCCATACATGCTCGATGGGATTGAGATCTGGAGTTCGTGCCGGCCAATCCATACGTTCAATATCCTCACTCTCTAAGAGCTGTTCGGCAGCTACTGTGCGATGACATGGTGCATTGTCGTCCATGAAAAAGAACTGCGGACCCATAGCGCCTCTAAAAAGACGCACATATGGAAGTAAAATCTCGTTACAATAACGGGTCCCGTTGACTGAACCTGCGTCGAAGATGTGAAGGTCTGTACGACTACCAAGCATGATGCCTCCCCAAACGAGAACACCACGACCTCCATACCTGTCCCTTTCAATGATGTTCGAGGGATGATTGCGGCTTCCCCGCTCTCTCCAGATGAGTATGCGATGAGAATCGCTACTCAGACTGAATATGCTCTCATCTGTAAAGAGTACTCGTCCCCATTCATTGTCTCTCTAACTCCGGTGTTCCCGGCACCACAGAGAACGCCTTCTCCGATGGGCAGGCGTTACAGGTACACACCATATAGGGCGTCGTGCAAACAGACCACCACCGTGCAGTCTTCTGGCCACGGTAAAACGCGATATCGGTTGTCCAGGCGCCTGTGTCGTGTGTCTAGCGATTGCTCCCGCTGTCTGCCGCCCGTGTTCTTCTGGCCTGTAAGACAATATACCGGTCATCTGCGGGTGTGGTTCCTCGTGGACGACCACTACTGAACCCCCGGATAGCTGTTCCTGTAGTTTGAAGTTGTCTCCAAAGTCGTAAAACGATGCTGTGAGCAATTCTAAACTCTGCAGCCACACTTGTCACACTGCGGCCTTCTTCCAACTTTCCAATGATTCGACCTCGATAAAAGCACCCAGATGTCGTCTAACAGATTGATTATTTGCCATTTCTCGGTGAGGCAGCAACTCGGTGTGGTTTTAAGTGCTATACGGCGTGCAATCTCTTTGCCAGAAATACTGATCTTACACCGACAACATGCTTTATACTACTCAGACACTCCCCCTTTACGTCTGCCTGCATATCTGCGCATGTGCTACCGTACATCACCTTACTTAATCTCCTGATTGATCTTTCTGTCCGCTCTGCCTCTTCGTTCAGCTGATATGCTAATTTTTTGACTTCATCCTTAATTTTTGTACACCAGTGTAATTTGCAACATACATGATGTTATTCCGTTACTTTAATTACTGATTTCAATGATGATATAACTGATGAATATTAGAGGATTTTTCTAAAACTGTATATAAATAAGTACGTCAAGCAACTAATTTTTTTTTAAGGTGGAAAAAACATAAATAATAAAATGTTTCTTCAAATTAAGGTTTCTTAAATGTCAGAAACTTTCGACATTAAACTTCGGTGTTTTGCTGAAACTACCACAGAACTAAATAAAGAAGAATATGGAAACAAGCGAAGGTACAAAGAGAAGGGCGGTTGGGGAGAGGGGGCATACTATGATGGCATTTTGTCCATTCGATATAATAGTTCTGATGAATCTCCGTTATCCTAATAGATTGTACTCAGACATCCAGTTCTACGGAAAAGCGAAAGGAAAGAATTATTTTCAACATTAATTCGTTCTGCATAAATTGTAAGAACCACTTTCTTTGTTCACGTGAAAAATGATGAAAAGGTTTTTAAGCGAATTGGAGATGGTTTAAAATATGTTACATGTTTCATATAATATCATTATGTATGGAAAAATGAGCTTTTTATTTGATAAAGAAAATTATGAGATCGCATGCACCTAGTAGAGAAATGTGGGGCAAAGTGAAATATTTAAGATTAGTTACCTTTTCCAGAAAAAAAAAAAAAAGAAATTTGTTATAAAAATTACTATGCATAAAAAAGAATAATGTATTGTAGAAGAAAAATTGTATTGAAATATTATTATTAAAGTTTGGCTATAAATTTGTACCTTCAGAAAATTTAAAAATGTTTACTTCAAAAATATGAGGCAATGTGAAAAATAGAAGATCTTTCGAGTGAAATAAATTCTGTTTGATTGTTAAATATTTTTCCACAAATAGAATGAATACATGAATAAGTAATGAAATAATACACGGAAAAAAATTGTGAAAGAAATAGTGAACTAATAAGAAAAGAAGTTAATCATTGAATAAATAAGTGAATGAATTACGAAAAATATAAGTGAATGAATTAATAAATGAATACGTAAGTGATTTATTAAATGAGTTAATAAATAAGTGAATGAATTACGAAGGAATGTAAATGAATTAATAAATAAACGAATATAGTATTAAGTGAAAGAATAAGTAAGTGAAATGAACTACAGTCGTCCCTCGTATAACACGGTTTCGATATTACCGGTACCAAAATTTGTGATTATTATAACACGGCTTCGATATTTACATTATTTGAAATTTGAATATAAATACTACATGGTTTTGATAAAACACGAAAGTTATATTTAAAAAAGACGGAATTTTTCCATTTTTGTTTAATACATCCTGTTAACGTTTGATATTATTGTAAGTTTTTACTTTGTTTTTATGAAACTTAGTTTCGATATAACACGGTACACATCTCTTGATTTACATTATTTCTAAGTCTCGTATAACACGGTTTCGATATAACATGGAACGTGGTTTCGATATAACACGAAACATAGTGACATGGTTTATGGTATGTGAATGAATAATTAGCTTAAAAAAATGAGTAAAAAAACTATTTAAAAAAAAGTCTCGTATGACACGGTTTCGATACTACACAGAATGAATTAACCGTGTTATACGAGGGATAGCTGTATTTCCCTCTACTTCATCCACTTCACTCCGCGTGCGTTTGACCAATTATACTGAATATTTAAAATCAAAAGATGTTTAATATTAACTAAATAAGCTAAATAGATCTATTGATGTTACTGCACGTAACATCAGTAGATCTAATGTTTAAATGTTAATTACGAATCATTTATCAGTTTACAACGACAAAAAACATTTTATATAAATCACAAAATATTTAAATATGGGTATATCAAATATTGGCAATGATTTGTATAGTTATAAATTTTGATCTTTAGAACGAACAATTAAGTTTTATGCACATTTTTAATTCATTTAATTAAAATTGATATTCTATTATGTGTAAAATGGTTATCTCAGAATCCCTTTTGGCTTTACTGATGTGGGGGAATGTGGGGCAAAGTGAAGTAGTGAAATATGAACTTCGCTTTTAGCGCCACCTATCTGGTAATGTTTTAACTATGTAGGAACACGTGTAGTCTATTACAGTTAAGAAAAAGTTACCACTGAAAATCAAGGAATATGATAAAGAAAGCAATTTTCAAAAATTGATACTCGTATCGTAATATTTTGTTGTACGTCAAAAATTATTTTTGTTATTATAAATGAGAAAGTTGTTGTTATTAACATTGTTAATATTAATTGAGATGTATTAATATTCGGTGCAGTATTAATTTGTTTAATGTTAAGGTTGTTTGTGTTTTAAATTATTTGTACATTTATTCAAAGGCATGTGGGGCAAAGTGGACGGGGGAAAGTGAAATAGCTCATTTCGTTTACTTATTCAATCCTTTATCAAATCACTTGCGTCTTTATTTATTAATTATTTCATTTACATTCCTTCACGCAATAATTCGCTTATTTATTCATTCATTCACTTTTTTTCTCATTCATTCACTATTTTATCCTCTCATTTATTTTTTCTCGTATATTAATTAATTTATTTAGTTTTTTGTTTGTTTTTTCCTTATCTTTTTATTTATTCATTGATTCTTTTATTTACTCATTCGTTTAATCAAAAATATCTTTAATGATCAACTAAGCAAATCAGTACCGAGAAAGTTACGATTTCAAGTAATTTCATAAAATCTATAAAACAGTCAAAAATTAAAAACTCTCAAATTGAAAAGTATTTTTTATTGCAAAAATGAACTTATTGGACTATCTATAAAGCTGTAACCTTTTTTAAAAAAATCAGTTATTTCTTCGGTACTAATTCGATCAGAACAAAGTTTTTCTCCGTTAGCTCTCCGTGATTTCTTCCAGTCAATAGCAATTTCCTTTTCATTAGTAACTAAACAATATTGAATAAATTACAACGAAAGAAAAATTTGTATTTGCATAGGTGTTACATGCCTTTAGTGTTAATGAAAATGCTCTCTGACCAACGCTCATTGAAAATTAATATGCCATGTTCTTTAAGTATGATTTTTGCAATTGTGTTTAGGTCAGCGGGCGAGTACATAAAGTACCTAGGCGACTTTTTTTATGTTTTAGTACACATGTTACACTGAATTTTGCGATAAACAGAGAAGATTTTTGAGATTAGAGCTTACATCTCGAATCTTCATGCGTGAAAGTTTCTTAAGTTACCGTAAGTAAAACCGTATAACTTTAGACCACGTTATGTGTATTTTTCTTCATATTATCATTATTCTTTGCCAAAAGAGGTTGATGATTAAACTACCATACATCTTAGCTGTAGAGTGACGCTTTAAAAAAAAATCTAAATTACACACAAAGGGAGGGGGAATTTTTTGTATAGCGGTATAAAGTTTGCATATGGTGGTGACAACATTAGACCACCTCATATTTTCCTTGATATGCACCGCTAAACCGCTTCCGTCTCAAGTTACAATGCACATATCGTTCTGTTCCAATCCCGTACACTGCAAAAATTAAAAAAAAAAAACTGTACTTACTTTTTCCAATTTATAATTTTTTTAATATTTTTTGAGTCAATTTTAGGTTCTCTTAAATAAAATCAATTGTGAAAAATACAATATTTTATTCAGACATATAAATAAGAACGTTAGATAGTATGAAAAACAATTAGTAGGTACTTAACTCCTGGATTTTTATTTTTTAAAAAGGCATTTTTGTTTATCATTTTTACTTCCTTTTACAAAAAAGGATGTATTGTATTCGCGAAAAAAAATTTACTCAAAAATCGACCGTAATTTCCATTTTTCTCATGTTGAGTTTTTTTTCGACCCGACCACGCGTGGATATATGCCTAGAAACAAACAGACACCTGAATTATCCATTTTGATCCCGAGTTAATCAGAACGAATTTTCTCGTGACGTCCGTACGTACGTATGTATGTGCGTATGTGTGTATGTATCTCGCATAACTCAAAAACGTTATATCCTAGAAAGTTGAAACTTGGTACGTAGACTCCTAGTGGAGTCTAGTTGTGCACCTTGTCATTTGGTTGCATTCGGATGTTCTTAAGGGGGTCTTTTGCCCCTTTTTGTCGGGAAATCATTGTTAATTTCGATGTAAACTCAAGTGGTGTTAAAATTTGTCGGACACTTGGCGATATATCGCCAATCTTTCGGTCGACAAGTTTTGTCGCCAACTTGGCGACAAATTTGGCGTTTTTTTTTTAAAATTTGGTTTTAATTTGGCCACTGTTGGTGTTATTTACAGAGTAAATAATTGAATCACATTAAAATTGCCAATAATGTGGAAATGACATTAAATTGGAGTAAAAGGAAGTCATGTGAGGCACACATCAGCTCGTTTTACAGGGGCTTGATACAAATTTTGTCCCAATTGTGTAGGTTTCTTCGTTGTTGCAATAATTATTTCTATTTTCTATTCAAGAGTCACAACTGACTTCAACTGTATTTATGTCGAGGTCTGCATACTAGTGCCTTGCCTCCATTATTTTATATACCGATAGATGGCAGCACCATCACCGGATCGAACAGTTATTGAGAATTTAGAACTAGTCCAAGAGCTAATAGCTACCTGGTACTAGCACCCCCAGAGGTATCGTTTCACTTGGAGGACATTGAGACCACGAGCATATTTAACGTCGCCCAGTCCCCTTTAATGACGACGGTGGGTCTTCGACCAGCGGGGATCGAACCCGAGCTCCTCCGGCCCCGAGTCCAATGCCCTACCGATCAGGCTACCGCGGCCCCTTGCAATAATTAGTTTTTTTTTTTTTTGCACCAATAGACATCGGGGGAATGAGGCGAACACCAAAATAGATAGACGAACGATAGTAAAAATGGGTGGCCTAAAGTTGCAACTCGAATTCCCGTATTTGTTTACTTCAAAACGACAAGTAAAGAAAACAATATCAGGATTCTCCGATAAGGCTAAATTATCTTAGATACTTAAGTAATAAAGTTACCTTCGGAGAATTCAATCGACAAATATAGGTTTTGAAGGAGACTTTGAAAGTTGAAGCGAAAATTTCAAAAAACCTCCCAACACAAATGAATGTTGACACGAGAATGATAACACTGGAGCTAGGGGTAAATAACATGAACTTCGTTGGACAACACTTGCGAACCTACCGAATTTTTTTAAAGACTTTAGCTTTGCTCCAACGACCACTACATGGCACATACTAGGGCTCGACCGATGGCATTTTTTGGCCGATGGGCCGATGCCGATTGTTCAAAGATGGCCGATGGCCGATTGCCGATTGTTTTCCTTCAAATGGCCGATGGCCGATGGCCGATGCCGTTGGCCGATGGCAAAAAAAAAAAAAAAAAAAAATCTAACAGAAATAAATTGATAAGATTTTCAGTTATTTAAAGGATCATTTATTCATTTCACTTTTCTTCCTTTCTACGAATAAGGACTTGTAATTAAAAAAAAATCAATTTTCGACCTAATTTCTATTTTACGATCACCCAATTTAAATTTCACGAGATTTTTCGGCACATCTGTACACTCATATGTACCAAAGAACATATAGATGACCAAAATATCCATTTTGAACACCTCCTCAGTTAATTATCGCAAGTTCTCTTCTAATGTCTTCATACGCGTAAACTTGAGTCACTCAGAAACGTTCTGAAATAGTAAGTTGAAAACTCATACTTAAGTAGTATAAAACTTTACCCTGAATAGTTCACATTACTGATTCACATCTATCTAAAAAATAATCACCTTGAACGACTATGCACGTCTGCCAACGTTTGTATAGCTTTTAGAAGCACTCCTAGCAGCCATTTTTCGCAACCTCCTGTAAGGCCTCTTGCGTTGCTGCTTTAACTTCATCGTGGGGAAGAAGGCGATTTTCATGTTGAGGATGCACGGCTTGATTGATCAGTGCTCTAATATGACAAACAAATAACATAACGTTTCGTCGGACTTAGCTCCGTGTGACTCTTACCTGTTCCCAGCAAAAAAAAACATTTGCATGGACGCCGCTTTCTTCCGTCAGGAAAAGATAAAGCTGCATCATAGTAAGTTGCGAAAAAGGCTTTCAAGACTGTTTCCAAAAGTTATATGAACACTGGCAGAAGTACATAGTCCCTCAAGGTGACCCTTTGAAGATGGAAAAGCTTCGGTAATGTGAACTATTCTGGGTAAAGTTTTATACAGCTCGTCCCCGGAATTTTGGATCGTACTACGTACAATCTATATAGGATGTAGTTATGCTTCTCTTTTTTGACTGTTGTATGATGATAGAGAAAGAACAACAGCCTAAAAAAAAGAAAGAAAACAAAGGAAGAAAAACAAAGACACTGTTTAATAAACAACTGATTTGTTTTTTTTTTTTAAATTGAACATATAACTAAGATTTCAGCAATATTGTAATAATGTATGGATTATGTACACTATACATAGTTAAAAAACTTTAAATTATGTTGTTTAATCATTCAAAAAAAAAATTAAGAATAAAAATATGAAACCGTCAACAAATTACGTAATTAAAGTGAAAACAGTGCACGAATACATTTTTAGTCATGAAATTAAACAAAAAAGGTAACAGATAAATTACTATATTAAATCATAATAGGAATATTTTTATACTTATTTAAAATTTATGAATAGAAACATTTGCATTTTTCATAAAAGCTATATCAGTGACATAATTTTTTCTGAAAAAAGAAATAGCCATGAAAAGAGCGAGGTTCTTAAAACGCAGCTACAATAAACAAACTCGATATTTACTCCAAGTTAATAATAAATGAATACATGTACTACTTGATCTGATGTTTGCACACATAATATTGAACAATTTGATTGTTTAAAATCTTTTATGAAGCATTACAAACAAGTTCAAATTATTTTTTTCCATTTAACAATAATTTGCTGATATTTAAAAAAATGCTTAATAGAAAATCCTTGAAATTTTTCTATAATATATAATTAAAAATATGATGAAAACGAAAGTAACTCGTTCATTGATTTTATAAAAATACATGAAAATAGTTACTTACAAATAAAAAAAATCGATCGCTATAAATGATGCGAAAAAGATGGTGCATTACGAAATCAAGATGAAACAAGAATGAGAAATACGCAAAATGACATTTCTTGAGCAAAATAAATAATCGTTAAATATTTAAGAAATGCTTGAAACGACGAGGGTGGGGCGGGGGGGGGGAGTCACCTGCTGATTTTGGAGTAACTCACAGCATTAGACTTCGTTCCCAACTTCGGCCTCATTTTTTTAGTACAGAACCGCTACCACCAACGCCTCGCAATAGTTTCTGAGTCGACTTCAGCACTTCCGAAGAAAAAGTTCAAAAGTCCCTTTGATTACCAAATTATGTCACCATTCAAAACATCTTTAATCAATTTCTTTCATTAATGCTCTAAATTCTTCCTAAACAATAGATTAAGTTTGAAAAAAAAATCTCTAATTTTATGAATGGTGTTAGTTTTAAAAAACTCGGAAGTGCAACTAGAATTTAATTTCAGAAATACAGGGGGGGGGAGGGCACGCAAGTGTTGTAAAAATTACCGTTGGTTGAACTGGAATCTAACAAAATGGCACAAAAACCGGTTTCGCCATCTCATGTTTGTTTCCATGGTCTCCAATTCGGCATATACACTCTATAACAAAAAAATCGACGCATCAAGAAGCAATCATCCGATTGCTTTGAAATTTTGTGCGCATGATTGTTTTGACAAGATGTGCCAATGATTAAAATTTGGTGTGCAATGAATGAATAGTTTGATCTCCAGCGCATCGAAATTGCCTATCCAGCAGATGTATATAAAGAGCAGTTCTTCAACAGTTGTTAAAAGTTTCGGTTTGATTGCGATTCAGATTACCTTTTAACAACTTAAAAATGTCTCGTCGCATGGTTCGTGCTCATTACGAACAACTGTCAGAGTTTTAACGAGGTCATATCATTGGACTAAAAGAGGACGGTTGGTCAAATCGGAGAATCGCTCGTCATTGAGTCGATTCGATGCGGCTATTCGAAGATGCTGGCAAGGATGGGTAGAAAATGGCAGAGTTCAGCGTCAGGATGTTAGCGGTCGACTTAGGGTCACAACAGATCGTGATGACAGAGTGACAGTCCGATCAGCTGTCACAGCGTTTTCTTCATCTGTATGAACCATCAGACGTTCAACCTAAACACCAGTGTCCATCATGACCATTTTACAGACGTTTGAGACAACGAAATCTACTCTCGCGCCTACCGTTACGCCACCTGCCACTGACGCCTACACACTGCCGAGCCAGATTACAGTGGTGCATGGCTCGATCAGGTTGGAATGGTGCCGACTGGGGATATAGTCTTTAGCGACGAATCCCGCTTCAAACTGGGTCATGACGATCATCGAAGACGTGCTTGGAGACACCCAGGACAGAGGAGGGATCCTGGTTTCACTTTTGCATGCCACACTGGCCCTCAACAAGGACCTTGTACCCTTGATAACTGGATCCCTTTCGTCGTAATTAGAGGTACACTTACTGCACAGAGGTACGACGACGACACCCTTAGACCTTTTTTGTTGCCGTTTCTTTTGCAGTACCCTCAGCAGGTTTTCAGCAGGAAATGCCAGATACCATACGGCATGTGTTGCTATGAACTGTCTGCAAGCTTGTCAAACTCTTCCATGGCCTGCCAGATCGTCAGGTCTCTCTCCCATCGAACATGTCTGGGATATGATGGGATGGCGATTGCATCTGGCAAGGAATGCTGATAACCTCGTCCAACAATTGGAGCGAATTTGGCCGGAAATACCGCAGGACAACCTCCGGGAGCTTTATCGGTGTTTCCCACGTCGTGCTTCAGCTTGTATCTAGGCTAGAGGCGGGTCAATAACTTATTGAACTTGTTACTGTAACTCTGACATAAAATACTCAATTGTTCTAACAATTTAATCATTTACTATTCTGTGCATTGTCTTCCTATCCACCTATTTTCGTCTCAATCGAATCACTCCTTCTTGGTGCGTCGATTTTTCTTTATAGAGTGTATCACCAAATGATCGTCAGTCTGAGACGCTATATTAGTTTTGTATTGAAATAAGTAATTAATAGCCACAAAAAAAATGAGCAAATAGGCTTTATAGAACACCCGTTTGAAACCAAAAAGGGAAGTGCACAACTGGAACGTACGCACACCCCACATGCGAAATTTTAACCTTCTACAGCTTACCATTTTTGAGTTATGACTTATGAGGGATACATACGTACATCCAGTCGCAAGAAACAACGCAATAATTAACTTGTTTGGTACCTGAATGCAGTATTAAAAATTCTTTCAGGGGTGACTAAAATAGAAATTCATACTGAAGTTTAAGTAAACAATTTAATATGAAAACAATAACTCCCTGTACTTTGCATTAAAAAGTAAAACAGCAAAGGTCTTTTTTTTTTCGAAAACATCGGCCTATTCCATCGGCTTTTCGATGTTTTTAAGGCCGATGGGCCGATGTTTCCTGCAAGTTAGCATCGGCCGCCGATGCCGATGCCGATGGCTAAATTTTTGAACCATCGGCGCCGATGCATCGGTCGAGTCCTAGCACATACTACCAGATTCTTTCAATGGTCTAAAGTTGCTACACTGGTCTAAAGATGTACGGTTTTATGGTACGGGCTGAACTTAATACTGATAGCTCACGAAAGGTTAAAACAAATGCTTATTCCTTACAGATGTTGTAGACGGTTCATTTACTATAATAAATCGCTCATTGAAATGGTTTCCGCAGATACAATTTAGACTGTATTATTATGAAAACGTCTGAGAAAAATATTTCCATAAACGTTGTTGCTTGTCACATGTACTTTTTAGGTTTTGAAGATTAGAAATATATTTTGCTCAAAAATATTTATTTTGTTTAATTTTACAAGCGACAGGAGATCAGTAAATTGAGCTCACATTGAACGGAAACCGAATTCAAGTTTATATTAGTATCAGAATGAGAAGCGTTAATTCTGAACGCGCTTAAGCCACCGTCACCTGAAGCAAGACAAGTCGCCTTAGATAGAAGCAAGAAAAACCTTACAAGTCGACGAGACAGCTGCTAAATCTTTTATCGCTATTGAAAACCAACTTTTAAATAGAAAATCAAGTACTTCTGCAACTCTTTATTGCTTCGTCCGTCTCCATAGTTGAGCCGTAAACACATAAACAACTTAAATAAAAAAGCAGGAAAGGAAAACCTTAAAAGCTACAAATTATTTGTGTAGTATGAAATAAATAAGAAATAAATACCTTTGAGCGACAAAGTAACAGCAGTAAACATTGAAGAAATAAAGCACAAGTGCTTAAGAATAAGCCAATCCGATGTCATCCCAATATGAATGGGGATAAAACAATTAAACGCTCTTTCAAGAGTAAAGAAAATAGAAGCAAGACCATATAGTATAATCATAAAATCTGAGTTTAATGATATACCTAAGGAGTATTAATGTCAGGATCCATTCAGATTGTATGCACAAACTTATCTTTTTGCACTTATTCGTGCTCCGAAGAAGCATGAGACTTGTGAGGCGAAACGTCAACGAAAACGAGTCTGGATGGACAACGGCTTACAGGCTTCTAAAGTGTTTCTAGTAATAAATTTGGACATGAAAGCTTCAAGTTGGATATTTTGTAACTCATGGTTTTTAGAGTTAGCAAGAAATTATTTTTGTTTTAAATAATTTTGAAAAAAATAGTTTTTTTTTCTTAAAAATTCGCGATGTTCACGAAGTGTAGTAAATAAATATACTATTATTCGCTCGCTATATAGACGCCCAAAGATTGCGCAATAGCAAATTTTCTGCTTTTGAATCGCGTATAGCATTCGGTGAAATTAATAATTTAGCATTGAACATGCCGTGTACCCTTACTCAGAAAAACATTTAGTTTTAGTTCATAAATTTAAAGAATAAAAATATTTATAACAGAATATTCCTCCGAAAAAAACCCCGAGTATTTAAGTGTACATCATAATTTAGTTTTCATTTCACCTATTAATATGAATGCATTTTTTTTTCAATTGTACTGGCTGCTAAAAAAAACTACTCATATGTTTTTTTAAAAATCAACAATTTTTAATCGCTGACAGAATGAACTATTTGCTAAGCTTTTTTAAGCATGTCGTGCAGAACATTACATTTTTGAAGTCCAACAAGAATTCAGCTAACGTCTGCAGGATTTCACATAATCTTTTATAATATTTCACTACGCAGTGAATTGTTTTCCTGCAAGTCGCAAGCAGAACCAAACTGAAAACGATTAAGCAACAATGTCATTTCTTCTGAAAACGACAACTTGAGTTCCCTCAAAATTGAAGCAATTAAGTTTAGGAGTCGAGGTCAAACTATTTCCCCTTTAATGGTGTTTAGTAGAGTTTTAGTTGGTCACGTTTTAGTTTAAGGCTACGTTGCGTTTTTGAAACTTCTGACATAAAGGTTGATCACAGCGCTGTGGTTAGTAACTATTTGTACTAAGCCGTAAAGCTGAAATATTTCTCAGCTTTTAACTCAAACAATTTCATAGAATAAACTACTATGTTGTAATAGTGTTGTAACTGAAAGTGAATAATATAAGTTGTGAAATTTTGGTATGTTATAAACTTAGCCATAAACTCTTTGGTATAAAAAATGGTTCGATTCAAAAATAATTTGGTCTGTGTAGGAAAACACTAAACATTAAAAATATACTTCAAGATTTGTTTTCTCTTACTCGGTAGAAAAAACTACGTTTCTACAAGAAGCGTTAACTAACGAACTGAAATTGTTTATTTTTTAAAGCGAAAACTAAAAATTATGTCAAGGAGATAAAATAAATATCACAAAGGAATTTCTGCAATGAGTTATAAAAAAATATTCTATCGCACATCGTCATCAAATCTTTATGACACATATCGGCTCATTTGTAACAATAGTGGTACATCTCGAACACAGCATAGGAGTAAATCACGGTTTTACACAATAAGGTTAAGTGTAGGAATGTGGGTCTGAAATCAAGCCCCAAAAATCAGATCAGTTAATTTATTTTTAGGAAACTTTTGATGCATTTCATATTCTTTGGTTTCGAATAGATTAAGCATGAATCAGAACAATTTTTATACTGCTCGATTGTTATTTCTTAGTGATACATTTAAAAGATCATGTTTTGATAGCCCCACATTGTCTAATGTGGGGTAAAGAAAGGCTAGTTCAAAAATTAAAGTATATTTAAACAAAAATGTGTAAATATTGTGCTTGACGCAATAATGGAATACTATTAATAAACATTGATTACATTTAAATGTTCAAATGCACAGAATTATTTTTCAACTGTTATTGTATTAAATAAATAATGTAACCAAACTTATAACCATTAATTAACAATCAGATGGGAATAACTTGAAAAATCAGCTGTATTCTATTATGTTCAAAATTCGCCAAAGGCGCTATGCTGCGCAACATTTGGTGATTTTTCACCCAATTTGGCGCCAATGTTGATGACAACTTGGCGATATATCTTCAAATTACTCAACAACACCATCGACACCCATGTTAATTTCATGGCAAAGGGTGGAAAACTACGAGCAAATAAAGCTTCGAATGATAATCAACAGAATAAACGCCAAATTTAGCAAGACAATAAAAAAATAAGCAAATAAAGATATAAAAATAACATCATTTCACAAATTTGTAAAACTGCGATACAAAACTTAGTTAAGCTTAGCCATAATCCCAATTTCCCAACGAACACAATCAAAACAGTTTATAAATATTTATCTTGGTTACCGTTTTCTATAACTAAAAACAAATATTTGCTATAATCTCAATATATGTCTTAAAAAAGAATTAAATGAATAACTTAATCTGAAAAGAGAAAATCAGTGTTTTTCAATATAAAGCCCTTTTTTCATAGATCTCCTTTCTCCCACCTAATTCTACTATTTTTAACTGATTTATTCTCTCGATAATGCAATATGTGTAAAACATTTCTGATGTTATGATTGCTGGTTGTTTTTCGCGGCCTAAATAAATTAGACTGTTATAGTTTAGATACGTTTCTTCCAAATCATGCAAAATTCTTGATGTGTCACTATTACTTACACTGTTTGCACTAAATTTATATTTTACAGCAAAAATTGCTTTTTTTTTTCTACACTTTTGAGATGTGCTTTTATGGATGCCGGTAATCCTGTGGTGCCCATCCCCTCCAAGAGCAAGGGCGCACCCCCCCCCACGAAACCCCCTAAACCGAGAGCTTCCCCCCCGAAAAGGCAAATTTACCCCTCAAATTGGCCCACCCTAAAAACTTCAATGGCGCAGTTTGCGCCAAATATAGGGATAGCTTACGCTTTTTTGCCAGTCATGATCATGTATTCAGTAATAACTAAAAAGTGAATAACAAAACTACATTTAAAATTTAACATATATATTAAGCTAAGTGCAAAATCAGTGTTTTAACGTCATACACAACTGGCTATAACAATCAATTAGTGGTTCAAACAAAAAGAAAAACACATCCCTTTCAATTTTTAGGGTACCGTACTTCATTTTCGATTTTGGAGAAATAAAATAATTTTGAAAAAAAGAAACAAAAAAAAAATAGAACCGACTTCAAAACTGTAGCTGAACATTGCTCTAAAAAGTAAAAAATAATTTTATTCTTTGAATGCCATCGATACTTTTAAACATATATTTTGAAGTTGGCGCAAAAACGAAAGGGAAAACGATGCATAATCGTTTTCCGTTTGCATTTTACATGAAGACAGGTGAAAATTAAGGAAAAATTATTAATGCTGGACAGATAGGTTTTTATCAATGTAACGTATACGAATTCTCTTGAAAAACCGAGGTTCATTACAATTTACAGTTATAACTAAATTTTGATTAAATATATGGTTTTATTTATTGTTTTTACGCCGACTTCAAAATATATGTTTAAAAGTGGTATCGGTGGTGTTCTAAGAATACATTTCTTTTTAAAACTTTTTAGAGCAACTTTCAGCTACAGTTTTGAAGTCCGTTCTTTTTTTTTTTTTTCAAAATTATTTTATTTCACTCTTTTTAGTGTAAATGTATTTCAGAAATAGTATGATGCTACCATCACGAAACGTCATGTAAACGGCCTGCACTTTAAATAAACTTATGAATGCATCCAAAACTATTTAAATATGAATGGTTTCACCAACTAATTAAAATTTCACAGCAATACAAATTACTCGTGATAAAAATCACATATTTTATAATTCTGGCCCTGTTATCTATTATTGGCATGAGATACCAATACCGCAACTGGAGCAATGATAGTGAATGAACTTCATGTTTACTTCAGGAAAACCTTCATTCAAAATTCTGATTATGATTACTATTAATGTCATTGAAGTACGGCAACGAATTTATTCAACTAGATGCAGATATGACGAAGAAGGGGGGGGGGGGGGGGTTGTAATGGCGCAGACTGCATCATTGACATTTTATTAAGGAATTAAAGATTTCCATTTCTTAAGTTTTTCGTCATCTTCGGGAGCTTTGAATAGCGAAACGTTTTCTTTGCCTTATCAGTTCACAGTTTTGCACTCACGTATAAAAAATCCTTCTCTTGATGTTTAGCTTCGATGAGTCTATTATATTCTTTGATAGCTCTTTCACAATTTTTTCACAAAACGAGGTGGAACAACACTAACGCAGAACTGAATTAGTTACTAAATCCCCCATCCAATCGGGGCTAAGAGCCTTTTGCTGGTCGTCACATTTGTATTTATATTTGTATGTGAAACCATACGCGAACCGCACACTACCAGCGCCTCCTAGATACTCTTTCTTCCTAGGCTACACTTGATGTGCTGACGCTTAGGTGTCAGCACCATCTAGTGGGGCCAAAAAGAGAAATTACAAGAGATTTTAAGTTATTTGCCCATAACTTACTTTTTAAAGAAAAATATAGTCGACCAAGGGTATGGGACCTAATTTAGCGCATCCCTTATCCCCCCGTTAAAAAAATAATAATCGAAATTGGTTCACTACGTAAGACGCTATGAGTGGACAAAAAAAAAAAAAAAAAAAAAAAAAAAAAAAAAAAAAAAAAACGGTTTGAATTGATAACCGCCTCCTTTTTGAAGTCGGTTAATAAAGCATTCGACATGTCTAATACTACACTGTAAAAAATGTGTTTAAGGTTACATGGATTAATGGGTGTAACGTTGCCCAAATCCTGGAGTGTTTGGTATCAATTTTCTTTAAAATTAAAATTGCTGGGGAAAGATTGCACTATATTTTGTGTAAAGTCCCACCTGCAGTCAGTTCAAAGCGTATGCATAAAAATCAGCATCGGTGAAACCTTATTACCTTTATTTGTGACCTGCCTGTGAGGCTTGCTGTGTGGATTCCATACCACTCAAATACTAGTGTAAAGTTGATTGGTGTATTGAATACGAAAAAGTATGAACTTGATAAAAATTTAATAAACGAATAATTGAAAGGTATTTTTACTCTTATAATAATATTTTACTGTTGGATAATTTAAACCATCGAATAGTTAACTAGAAGAATGAAACAACACTTATAGGAGAAGGTCGGATAGTATCGGACACCTAAGCTATTTCAATCATAACACTTTTTGTTTTATTTGTAAAGAATTAGTTTTTACACTAAATTATGCTGTACTAAGTTACATAACATAAATTGTAAACTTTAGTTAAAAAAACATGGAGTCGTATTTTTTAAACAAGTTTTTGTCAAACTCTATTTTTGGCCAATTTTAAATTTTGGAGTGTTGTATCGGACAAAACATTAAAATGTTGAAATAAAAAAAATAGTTCAGAAATAACATTTTAATGTGCATAAAAATGAAACAAACTAAATAGTTGGTTACTTCGGTTGGTTTACTTTAAGTCTAAAAATGAAAATAAGTAATATTTTTTTAATAAAAGTTGAAAATATAGCCTATGGTTGGTTTAGGCCCCCCTAACTGAAACAAATTCATTTTAAACTTTGGAACACAAATCACATGTGTAGTAAAGACTGTCTAGTTGTAGCTCAGTACATTTTTCATGTGCCCAACCCTTACAAGTTTGGCATTGGATCCTATCTTCTTCAAATGCCTCATTACAAATTATACAGTGAATCAGCTCTTCGTTTTCCTGCGACTCATCATCATACTTTAACTTTCTTTTAGTGTTTTCTTTGTTTTTCATTTTTGGTTGAACTATTTTTTGCTTCTTTGGTTTGGGTTTACCCCCCTTTCTCTCTCTTTTTTTTTTTTTGCGCTTCTCTTCTTTCAATCTTTTTTTCTCCTCTGCTAAATTTCAAAACTTTTTCCAACAAGTCCAACTTTTTCAATGGTTTCTTTTATATTTGTTTCTCTCATCCGATTTATGTCGTGATTTTTCCATTTCAACCTGTTGGACAGAGAAAAACACCGTCTGTATTTTATTTTGGTACCAGTAACTTTGTCCGATACAACCCGAAATTGGTTTGTCCGAGTCCGATACAACCCGACTGTAAAGCTACAGTTGTTTAACGATCAATAGGTTATTACTTAAGCTAGACTCTTTTATATCTCATAATACTTAGATTAATAATACTATCAGTCTAAAGGTATAGCAATGAAGCAATATAACTTAATCTAAGTGTAAATATATGCCTCAGAAGTTAAGTTAGTGCACTGCAATTCTCTCAACAAACAAACAACTAGCTTTGCACACCAGAACGAACGGTTGATTTAAACCAATATGGCATCTGTGACTTTCTTCCCCAATACGGCACACTATGTTGACCCAGTACATGCTACCCCTGGCGGAGGAATTAAGAACAGCCCTTGTCCGATACTACCCGCTGTCCGATACTAAACGACCTTCCCCAATACACTTAAAAATGAGCTTTGTTTAAGAAAGTCGAATAAAAGCTTAATATTTGCTAACATGTAACCTTTCAACCAATTTCTGTGGAAGCAAATAGAAAATTATGGTGTAACCTTGTGCAGAAATTAGTGAAACGTTACGTCATAGTTATTTACCATAGTGAAACCTATCGCACGCGATGTGTAAATTTACATGAGCTATACCAGTTAAGTTACTCTAGGTCAGTAAAAGCAGCACTGCTGCCACTGATTGTATTTAGTACTAGTGGCACCCTCACGGCTTTGCCCGTAGTAGAAAATTAAAAAGTCTTTTGGTTCGCCTGTATGTTCACAAATAATGTATGATGAATTTCTCGCCAATTGGCTGGGCTATGTTATGGTTCCACGTTATGATAACTTGGTAATTTACTCATCCATCTTATGATAATTTTGCTCGGAAAAATGTTCTTAAAATTGGAATAGAAAAAGAACAAAATCGAAGTTTCATAAAATCGCTTCAAGGTGCACACCCCCATGCTACAAACTAATTCTGTGCCAAATTTCATGAAAATCGGCCGAGCGGTCTAGACGCTATGCGCGTCACAGAGATCCTGACAGACAGAGAGATTTTCAGATTTATTATTAGTAAAGAAAGTTACGCAAGAGTTTTTAGTGTAGGCTTAACAATTGGTGTGGGTGCTTTTTAATGAAATACTAACATAATTCTTCTTTAGCTTTATTCTTTTTTTAATAATTCCTTAGCAAGCATATCTGTAAAACAATAAATAAAACACAAAGTAGCGTATATTCATGTGAATAATCATTTGATTCCCAGATTAATCCAAGATCACGTGAAAGGACACTTAATCCTGGATCAAGTCACCTTGAATTGAAAGGATCAAATATTCCCGAATATACTTTTCAGACAATGCTCAAAATCCTCCTCATGTATCTTCATTTCAAATCTACATCTTCCGGAATTGTTAAATTCTCAACATAGTATATAATCAGTGAACAGTATACATTCTATCTCTTTTGTAATTACTTGATATCATTCTTAACAGAACGCCATTGCATATTATCCACATCATTAAGTTCGTAAAATGAAATCTTACTGTAAATTAATTCACATGAACCAAGTCTTTAACCGTTGCTGACGAATAAATTTCATATCTAGCTATAAAATGTATAATTACAGTCATTCCACTAAGTGTGAATTTTTGGCTAAAATGTTAAAATGAAAATTTTTAACGTATGTTTTACTGTTAGTTTAAAAGAAAAGAGGAACAAATCGTTTTGTTTATGACGATAATATAATGAAGTGTTAAAAATATAAGTGAGACTACAAAAATGATGAGCAAAATTTTAAAACTTTGCAAATAATATTTGTGCTGATATTTTGCAAACAATAAAAGACGACATTACAGAATGTAAAAACAAAAGTTTGAGAATTACACAATAACGTGCCCATATCAAAATATAAGAAATATAATGAGACACTAAAAATAAAACTAATTGCGCTATCAAAAATGTTATATTACGGAAAGTTTTAATATGCCACTTGCTAATTTACTTCTTTCCTTAGCTATACTATATATTTTGTGTGCCAATGTGTAAAACGCATTTTTCATGGATCTTTCGATCAAATTAAGATATAAACTAGGTTTTTCAATCCCGAAATCCCGAATCCCACGGGATACCCATGATATTTAGCGAGATTAATCCCGCGAGACTAGAAGCAAAAACTCGCGGGATTTCCAATCCCGCGAATTTTTTCCATGCAAACGTTTTACATTTTTTTCCGCTCATTAAATTTCACAAACTTCATTTGAAATTTGAATCACATTCCTTGTACATCTGTAAGAAGAGCAAGAAGAACCTTCTGTCTCATATGATGAACTATGGATTTACCAATTAATTAAGAACACAATAAAAGAAGAGTATATTTTTTTCTGAGAATGAATTGGTATTCCCATTCGGAGGTTTCAGTTTATATACGTTCAGTAATCGAGACAATGCGAATAGTTAAAAAACATTTTTAAAAACCATCACTAAAACTTAAAATCCAGAAACTTACGCTTTAAAAAATAGGGAAAGTAAAACTGATTGCAAAATCCACTAGAGTAGCCTGAAGGCAATGTTACAACCCTTCTGTAAGCTTAAGCAATGCACGCAAAACCTTTAACTTACAATAAGGGCACAATATTGTTCCCCAAAGAAGAAAACGCTGAAGCCCTTACATTATTTATAAATTCGGCACAACTCTTAAAGAGGGGACAGAAACTTGGATGAAACACAGGATGACTCTCATGACAATGCAATAAATTAAGCTGCTTCAGTTTAAAAATGTCTCTTTAAAGTAAGAGGTAAAATTAGCGAAGTTATCCAATTACTTTCACTGAGACTGCGACTAGGTGAAACCAAACAGCACTCGCCTCTTGCTGTAATGATTAAAAAACATGGATACAATAACCAACGCTAATGAAGCAACAAGGGTATTCTCAATATAGGTTAAATTGGATTCAGCAAAACACATGTCCAATAGACATCGTTTTTGCCCAAAATTTGCAGTTCTTGAGCAAAAACCAACCATGAGAAAAGAAAACCCTCCTTCAAAAGGTGATGAAGTTCATGGGGACCTTCAGCTAAGTATCCAGGTTTTAATCTCAGTAACACCAATTGCACTGGAGCCACAGCATGTGTTTTCATCAAACGCATTATTTTTTGAGCAAAACTCCTTTATCATGCCATAAGAGCAATGCTTTGTTGAGACACGTTAGAATTTTTCATTGTACACTTTTGCGCACCAAACGATGATTGTTATTTGGGATCTGACTTTGTAGCTCTCTAAAGTTTGTCTACGGGATTAGGGAAAAATACTAATTCAAATAACAAACGCAGACCTTCCTAAAAAGCCCATTTTTTTCTATTTGACATTAAAATCAATTTTTTAGAAAAATAAAATCAATTCCGCGGAATCCTGCGGGATTGGCTCCTTGCAATCCCGAAATATCACGGGTTTGAATTCGGCACGGGATTGGAAACCCTAATATAAACATAAAAACATTTAAATTAATTTTACTGTTTTTTTTAAATAAAATTTTATTGACGTTTAATCCTAGTGAATGTTATTACTAAAAATGAAATCAGAAAAGAAAAATCGCGTTCATGTACTCATGCAGCTCGTTTAAAGCGCGTACATTTATTTAGCGTGACTAATGAAATATTACCAAGAACATTTGATTCAACTTTTTTGTAATGCAATTATAATTGATGTAACATCTATAATATGGTCATGAAAAATCTCCCAAATCTCGTAGCCAACTCTGGATCCAATCCCAACGGGAAGTTACTTTGCTCAAGTGTTACCCGAATTTCAATTGATTGCAATTTCATTGGGAAAAAATGCTTTCTCAAATCCCGCAAACTGGCAGAAAAGTGGTATAAATATGTCCGTTGACTCAAGTGTTACCCGAATTTCAATTGATTGCAATTTCATTGGGAAAAAATGCTTTCTCAAATCCAGCAAACTGGCAGAAAAGTGGTATAAATATGTTCGTTGACACAGCCTTCTCCTTTAAAGTTTTCAGTACAAAATAACCTTACATTGATAGTGATTAATAGTGCATAAACTTTTACCAACTTTAGTTTTACTACTTATTAAAAACCTGCAGTGCCGACCGCCTTATCTAGTGATCAGAGAAGTCTGACTGCGGATGAGGAAGCTCTGGGTTCGAATCCCGGCTCGGGCATGGATGTACTTTTTCTCTCCTGTTCTTTGTCTTTTCTTTGTGTGAATGTGTTGTAGTGCTGTGAAAAGTTACCAAACCTACAAACGGGTTCATATGGCATGTGTGTACTGTGGAAGTCAGATTTCATACCAAATTACGGTGCAGATGGAAAAAGTGAAAAAGCGTAGCTCGAATTGCAAGCCTAGCTGGCACAAAACAACAACAAAGCTGTAAAAGTTAAAGAGAAAATGGGAAAAGCACTTTTAAATCTCAAATTTTCATTTCTTTTAAACTTTTTAAAGTAACTTAACAAAAAAGAAAGCAAAAAGATCATTTAACAAGAAAACGATCAAAAGACCTATTTACATGCTTATTTGCGAGATCACTGTCTCTACTAACTGCCGCAAACTTGTCGCTAATTTGATCAGAGTATTGTAATGTTGCGTGGGATAGAGTAGAACGGGACACGTTTACGCAGTGCCCTTTTTTTTCAAAACGAATTATAACTGGAGAGCCAACAGTCATAACAGATGGATGCTGCTCTCTAGCACATATTCTCACAAGTTTTTGAGCATCAGTCGAGCTTCGGACTAGCATGTAGAATAATATGTTTTCTACCAAGTTGAGTAAGTTTTGTGTTGAACGTTTTGAAGCTTCTTGTGAGTAAATAATACTTAGTTAGTAAAGAACAAATACATAAAAAATAGCAGAATTTTATCCTTTTTGAGAATAATACTTGTATGAACTGAAATAATATTAATTTGTTTTTCACGTTAAAAATAAATACAAACTTGGCGACGGGGCAAGTTGACGCGTTGACGTCTGAGCGCCTTTACGCGCGTTCTTGCCATGTCTTACTTCTAAACGTGCCCTGACTTTTTTTTTCGCTCCGAACTGGTTCAACATTTTAGCATTTTCAGGCCATTTAGTTTGGAAAATCACCATTTAATTTTTAATTGAGTTACAAATTCGTATCTTATAGCTTAGACTCATGTAGTGTTATCTTCATGCCTTTTCAGCTTTAACTTTGTACATTATTCAGTCTGTAATAAATTTGCTTTATTTTAACGATGGTAAGACATTATGCTCAAAACACTAACAGAACCGTTAAGTGTCAAAATAAATATGCGTAAACGTGCCCCGTACCGAGGGCAAGTTTTCGCAACTCAAAAATAATTTTTTTAACGGTTAAAAACACAAACTGAGCAACAACTGAATTTACCAATTTTGACTCAATCAACTGTTTTATAAAACTGCATTGTCTAAAATTTCCTAAGTTATAACATAGAATTTAGAAAACTCATTGAAAAAAAATTCTCTTAAATGTGCCCCGGCCTACCCTACAATTTACAGAATCACACGATAGCACAGTAATGTGACATAACGACGGAAAGGAGATATCATGTTTTACCGTGTCTGAGTAAAGTGAACTCACGGTTTGCAGTTGCCTATTAAATGTGTTTACAGTATGGGTTGTAAAGCGTGAGAAAACAAATAGTCCTTTCAAAAAAAAAAAAAAAACAGTAGCGGCAGACATGTTATCTACGTAGATGATTCTACATCACTTCCGAAACTGACTTAAAAAACAGGAGTTGTTAATGAAAGCTCATCTCAACTTCCTTTCAGAGGAGGTACGTTGCAACAAGAACAGCATGCAATGAAATTTTGGAGTCGAATATTCACTCACATGTGGCCGTTAATTTCGCACAGGCGGGTCAAGTTGCGTGATTTCAATGTTCCCGGAGCAACATAGTGTCGGGAGAAAAAAAAAATGTATAAAAAGAATTGCTTGGTGAATCACGTGACTTGAGAGCTAATCGTCATTTTAAGAAACTTTTGTAAGCTTTTGCATGTTATACGGAATTCTATTTAAGACCAAAGGTCAGTTTTAGCTATAAGCCTCTTGCACATAACTAGTGATATTTTAAAGTATTTTAATATTTGTTTTGTATTTATTCATCAATAACATATTGATTATTATAGTTATAGGCAAAAATACATATTTGCTTTGATGCACTTTCAAAATCAAAATCTAAAAGTACTATGGTGATATATGATAAATATGTGACATAAAAATCGATATGTTTCTTTAGTTTAAAAAAAAAAATCTTATGGTATATGTTTTTCGATTAGTCTATCTAGATCTAAATCGTAACAAAGAAAATAACTTACAGCGTATTCCATAATGTAATTTAAAAAGAACTGCTCGTCTTCGACACTCGACAGTCAGTATATTTTTCTATTTTCAGTAAAATATCGTCTTAAAACATTAAGACTATGTTTATGGTAAGTGTCGCAAGTAAAGTACTTTTTACATTCTTAAGTTTCGCTGGAACGTAATTATTTCTTTGCTTTTTTATGTTGCTGGCTTTGTTTCTCTATTTTACAATTTGACAGAAACTAAGAAGCTTTATAAAACACAAAATAGGAATTATTTTGAAAGTATCCATTATTTAAAAAATAAATAAATTCTGCTACTTAATTTTTCAGACTATTTCGTACTATGATTTTGCGCCGCAAAATAATATCTCACAGTACATTTTACCTCAAAAAATTGTATTAGCTGCAAAAACTATTGTGTATTAAAATTTTTGTATATAATATTTTGATTTTTTCTTCTAAAATGCTCATAACTAGTATTGTCATTAAAGCTTAAAACTGCATAAACTTTTGCAGAAGCCGATTGTTAATGGATATGTTTTTTAATTAATAGAATGAATTTCTCAGATCATTTTGACTCTAGTCGGGCATTGAAAAAGAGGCTCCTTGTAAATCCAAAAACGTGCCTGAAATATTTCGCAACTTAATCCTTCCATTATCGACATTCCTGGATTTTAAAAACCTTAATAATGTATGCTCCAACCTTGTTAAACGAGCTTATCTTTAAATTTGTTTCATATTTTTCAATTTATGTAGCTAGAGTAACTCTGAATTGCGCATGTCCCGAAAAATTTCGAGCGTCATCGCCAGGTCGCTCAGATGATTAACAAAAGACATCTTAGCAACGAGTTCTTTTCGAACAAGAATCTTTCAAAAGTAATGCTACACTGCCTCTTCCTAAAAACTCAGAGAAAAAAATTATATTAATCTACAGCATTTAGAATTTATAAATTTTTTTATAATAATGTGCTGTTAAAAAGTATAAAGATAAACCCAATGATTTGTTTTTCAGTTGCTCATTGTTGAGGCGTTAATTCTGCAGATAAAAACTAGTAATGTTTATCATTCTGCAGCTCAGCTTAAAATTTCTAATGATTCACGTTTCACAGTTCTACTTAGACTTAAAACCAATCCATTTCAGCTTTAGGAAACAGCTCAATGTTTCATTAATCTTTTTCTGTTGCCGAAAGAATTTTTTATTTCTTTTGAACATTGTAATTACATAAAACCAATTTCTTCGAAGATTTTCGCTTGGTCCTGCGGGATATATAAAGCACGAAAACTGTAATATTAATAGCAGAGAAAAATCGATCTTTAAGAGTAATGACTGAACTCTAGATTAGATGTGATATGCAACAGCGAAAAGAATAAAACTTCAGGGATTTGAACTATCAGAAAATTTAAGAGCATTGGTGAACCATCGGAATAAAACACCTGCGCTTGTACAGTTCCATTTGAATTTATAAAGATATAGTAAAGTTTTTCTTATATTTTAAAGTAACAGAAAAGAGCAATGAAAAAAAAGTGCGGAACAGAAAAATTTTGGTTTCTGTTCAAATTTTCGGTAAAGTATTTTAATCGTGGTTTCCCATCTACACTGCAAAAAATAAACTGTTGTTTTTACACTATAATACTGTCAGCTCACATTCCAAAGAAAAACTGTAAAATTTACAGTTCTAAACTGTAAAATTTGCAGTATTATACTGTCTTATAACACACTTTTACTGTGAAATTTACAGCGATAAACTGTAAAATTAGCAGTAATATACTGTCTTTTAATGAAATGCCCTGTGAAATTAACAATGACTTACTGTAAAATTAGCAGTAATATACTGTTTTTTAATGAAACTGCCCTGTAAAATGTACAGTATCAAACTAAAATTAGCAGTAATATACTGTTTTAGGAATGAATTGACTTGTAAATTGAACAAAGATGGTATGTAAAATTAACAGTAATATACTGCTTTTTAATGAAATTGCCCTGAAAAATTAACAGTAACAAACTGTAAAGTTAGCAGTAATATGCTGCGAAATCAGCTGCACTGCTTCGTAAAAGCAGTAGTATACGGTTTTATAAATGTTTTGTACAGTAAAATTAACAGCAGTAAACCATAAATTAAATAGTATAAATTTTTATGCAAAAGAGTTTTCTCCCCTACTGTTGTCTCTTTTCATAGCCGAAATCACTGCTTTTACAGCTGAAGAAGAATATAGAAAAGTAAAGCAATTGATTCTATATGTACGTTGTAGAAATCTGCTTACATACGAAATCTGTTCCTTTTCTAAAGTTTTTCAACAACAAAAATGTTTTAGGCTATGAAAAGCGACAAGTAGAGAAATATAAAAGCATTTTACATAAAAATAATTAACTGCTGCTAAATATATGTTTCATTGACATTAATTTCATTGTACACAAAATAAATCAATGTCCGTCTTTATATTTTATAAACACCTGTTAAAGGAGGAAAAATGGTGCTTTTTCATTTCTACAAAAGACTTTTAGCTTTTATTGCCAACTAGAAAATTTACAAATAGAAGGAAATTGCAAGATATGGTCTGAAGCTTTTCTTTAAGAACAATTATAGCCTTTTCATAAAACCAAACTTTTTTATCCATGAGAGAGTTTTGAATGAGAAATGAGAAGTTTTTTTTATATATATAACTGAAAAAACTACATCGTATCTTCACTGAAAGTACTTTTTTCACTTTCAGCATTATTGTAATGCTAAAATGAGCAGCATAACGTGGGAAATGTTTTACAGTATGCAATCCATTATACCTTTAAGTTTATTTTTAACTTCATACATACAATTCCTTGTATTTATTTTAGTTTTCTGGAAAAACAGATTATTTTCATGGTTTTCTTCCTTTTTTAATGTTAAAAGTTGCACTTGTACCTACTTTATTTGAGAAATACTACTAACAAACATTATTTCACACCATATGTGCAGTATTCAGCATTTAGACTGCACAAAATGGTTTTTATTGTAAACTGAATAGTATTATAGATTAGATAATACTTGATATTATGAACCTTTTAAAGTTTACATGGATGAAAACAATAAATATGTGACAGTTCAAAATTCCAAAGCTACTAAACAGAAACAATTTTTCACTCGGTATAGTAAAATCTGTCAGGTTTATATAAAGTTTAACTTTATATTCTGTTATACTGTTTTCATGAGAAAAAACGAAACAATCACACCATTAAAATTCGCCAAATTATTTTATTTCGTATACATTACCTATAAATACAGATTATCACAGTGAAATTGCAGAAATTCATTTAAAATCGAATGCAAATGCTTTCAAGGTCAACATTTTTACGTAACAAACTTGATTCTTCTTTGTGACATCTTTGCCGACTTTGGAGCCATCATTAGGCCTTATATTATGAAAGCATCTGTCAAAATAAAAATTGTTAGAATCTCATAAAACTTGTAGACACCAAAAAACATACATGGAAAAATCAAATTACGTAGGTATAAAAATACGTCCTAAAATGATTTAAATAATAACTCTGAATGATCTGAAATTAAGGTTGCCTTGAGAGTTGTTTTTATTTTGAAACTGCTTAACATACACATAAATTGTAATTGAAAAGTTTATTTCAGGAACCAGTTAAGCGTAAATATGTTGTTTTAAGGAGAAAAAAAATTGTTAGGCAGCAATTTGCAAATTACGCATTTGTAACGTGGTTATTAATGTCTAGTTAAAGTTGATCTAATCTTTACATAAGAACTCAAAAAAGAAAAAAAGAAAGAAAATATTATATTACATCTTATCTACCATGTAAAGAAATACACTCATATTGGTATTTGAAGTACAATTAAAAAAAAAAAATCCTTGTAATTTTCGGTATTTTTGAAGGATTTCGTAATACATATGAGACTGTTGATTAAGAATAATGTTTATTTGTTTCGATCGGATAACTGAAGTGGTCGAGAGAATAACTCCTTCTATAAGTCAAGAATTCCAAGTTGTCCAAAATGGGAAAGCTAACATCTTGGCCTAAAGAAAAAAATAAAAATGTTTTAAAAATGATAAACCTTGAATCTAGTTTCTTCTTATAATAGGCTTCAGATTATCGGATTACAATATGTTTACTACAAAACAATAATAAGGATGAGGTAGAGAAATATTTTTTAGGAAATGGAGCAAGGTCGATGTTTAGGACAACCAATTGGGAAATATTGGGGTATTCATTTAAAACAATGAATACTCTATCTAGCCTCTTTTAGTACCCCCCCCCCTCCTCCCCCGAGTTGCTATAGTAGCACTGAAGGTCGTATATAGATGGTTTTTCTTTTTTTTTTTTTTTTGGTAACTCATATTCCTTTCCAACACTTGTTAAACAGCTCAAACTATGTTTAACTGATACCAGCTTCATCTTTTTCTTTGACAGCTTCCCATCGTTAGAAATCTGAATATAAAACAAAGTGTGACGTAAAGTAATTTTACGTTTAATTACTTAAAACTCTGTATGTACTTAATATGAAATATTTTACATACTTATAATTTTTCAAAATTTTTTTTTCATATATTTTATTCCACAAATGTGTTATTATATTGTTAAAATTTAATTTTTTGGAACTTTTTTCTTAAGTACTAAGGAATCACATAAGAATCATTTGAGTTGAAATAAAATAATACCGTAAGAACATTCTATCTTATGTCTTAATATTTAAGCAAATATAAGATGTTTCATTTATATTCTGCGTCTTTCAAAATGGGGACGCCCTCTCCCCCCCTCCCCCAATTTGAACAGCTATCGATGTCCCCATTTAAACCATCAGCGACTTTTTTTTTTCAAGTGGCACTTCTTTTGAGAGGATTTACACAATTTATCTTAAAGTTGTTCAGAATTTTCCTGAAATCTGGAAGAAACAATTCTATATTCCCAAAATCAAGATGGCTTAGTTCAAGACAATTCAGTAAAAAATGAAAATCGGTCAGAAAAGTTGAAAGTTTTTAACAAAATAATAAATCGTCAAACATATCAAAAAATTGAGTAAATCTGGTAGTGCCAGTTCCAATCATTGAGAAAGTGTAAGTCCACATTTGGCCCGCTGTCCTTGTTGTAAACAATGCTACCCTTCTTGAAAATGCTTTGCCAGAAGATCGCACCACTTTTTAACTGTAGATTTAAACATACTCTATTTGCAAAATAACTGCTTTTTATTCACATTGCAGTAAAAATAATCAATAATTTTGTTTGATAAGTGTCTCACATGTCTGAATATGCGAAGAAATACGCTGTAATATATCATACTTTAAACTTTAATCTTTATTGTTGCTCTCATAATGAAGTTGGCTTTTAATTTTGTTCCTGTAATTTTTACGAAAATACGTACAATAAATAATAAAGTACTTAACATTCTGTTTTGGTTCCTTCGATTTTAATAACATGTAAAAACAAAGAATCAGTGTTCCAAAATTTACTGAAAATTTTTTAAAAAAAATAAAGAAATGTACGTTTAATTTCGCTCTAGCAACAGAAATTTCTATATTCCGGTGATTCTTGAAATGATAATATTCAACTACCCGTAAAAACTAATATTGAACTACAAATTTAAAAAACTCAGACTTAAATGAATAGTATGCCCGATCACATTTCAATCAAAACAAAATAAAATTCAGTTAATCTTGTTCCAATCCATAGTTTTTGATAGTAACATAGAACCTGACAAAGGTTCACAAAAATCAGCTTCAAGGGACCCAATATGACATGCAGACCGTAGAATAGGCTTCAGTGGCTAAGAACGCTCTAAATCTCAAAAGCATTTCTGATTACAAATTACATCCGAAAACACAAAAATATAAATAAACTTATATACTTCCATTGCCGGCATTCATGATGTCACTAAGTGAATCAACGCAGCATCGTTCAGACTAGGGTCTTCCTTGAAATTCGAAGCGGAACACAACCGCGAACTGCCATCTTGATAAAATGACACAAACCATTATTCCATTCAGTTCTGGTCACAAGTTAAAGAATTTCTTTACATTTGCATACCACTAAACTCAAAAAAAAAAAAAAAAATATTGCATTAGTGAATAAATTAAAATGAAAAATTCAGGCGGCTGGAATGAAATTTGTAGTTTAATTTTTTTTTTTTGAAATACCAAACCCAGAAAAAGGTTTGGAAAAGAAAAAGGTTGTCCCTTTCCCCAGGGAAAGGGACAAAATATTCGCTAGCAAATTCTTGGCACGGCAGCACACGGAAAAAAAGAAATACTTTAATATATGAATAAAAAATATATATCAGACCATCCGTTTGTGTGCGCAAATTATAACTTAGACATGATGGAATAATTAAAACATTTAAAAAAAATCTAAAAAATATGTCACTGCAATTCTGAAGTCATAGCAATTCAAGCTTTACGTAAATTTTCCCTAAAAAAAAGGTTTTGTGAAACAATCAGCTAAATTATTTTTAGTTTCAACAGATTTTATTCCAAATTCATTTTCATCAATCGAATTCTTTAGGAAATGGTACCCCACATCATTCTGCTTAGTTCGGCAATTTTCTGTTGCAAATCTAGAAAAATCGATCGCAACTAGAATGTCACAGTACAGAGTACTATTAATCAATCTAAAATTCTGAACTCTTTTCGCGGCCAATTCATTTAAAATTCTTTTGATCCATATAACTTCCTTAGATTGTTCACTAATTGAAATATATTCCGCTTCCATCGTTGACAGTGCCACGCATTTTTGTTTGAAGGTACACCATATTATTTGAACCTATACAAAAACACTAGACCCCCTCTCCCTCCCTCCACCATTGAAATCCGGTCGTCGTGATTGGAGGCGTAATCTGTATCAGAATGACAATAATTTATTCAATTTACAGACAAAATTTAGATTTCAGGGATCGACAAATCCTTCAGCTTGTCTCACAAATCTCCTTTTTTATACCCGCATATAGATACGCATTGCAAACATTAATTTGGAAATTGACCCAATGTAGCTTATACACAAAAATGAAAAGAAAACATCAATAAAAAAAAGGATTTCTGGAGAGAACACTTGCGAAAAGTACCCCCCCCCCCCCTCATACCTGGTGGTTACCTAAAATAACCAGTCTGGCCTTGAAGCGCATTATTTCGTTCTGCTTATCTGTTCTGATGTGTTTTGCCAATCATCACTTTCTGGCGTTTTCAAATTTTGTTTCAAATTCGAAGGAATTACATCTTCGGAAATGCTAGCTTCTAGCTTACTTGAACTATCCCCCCCCCCCCCTATCTACATCAGAATCTGATACTTTTCGTGAATTATCATCACAAGTGAAATCGAATTATTTTGGGTCACATTCAATGTCATTTTCCGAACAATAAACCTCAGCTTCACGATTCGGAATTTAGAACCGTCGTGTCAATAGAATAATACATATCCCTGCATTCTCTACTTTGCCTTTGTATTTCTTTAACCAATTTAATTCTCAACATGCTATTTTATGATTTTCAGGATATTCTTCTTCTACTTCAGATTTACCCAGTAGTGAAATAAAACTGTATTCCTTTGTTTCCCGTTCCTGTCCCCCCCCCCCCACCTAGAATTTATTTTTATCGAATTTAACATTCAGCGTTTCTGTCACTTCGCGATTTTCGGAATCCCAAATTCTATACTCTTTCGTATGAAACGCATATCCTACCATGACTCACTGTTTAGCTCTCATATCCAATTTGTTTATTTTCTGTTTTGTAAGTCCAATATAAGAAATGCAGCTCAAAAAAAAAAAAAAAAAAAAAAAAAAAAAACAAGTGAGTTTTTAATAGATGGCTTTCTTCCCCGAAATAGCTCAAAAAAGGTTTTGATTTTTCCTTTTAAAACCGCTCTAGTTCCGTAAGTAGTGGAAGCACATAGCTGCTTCGGCTCAAAACTGATGAGGCAAACCCGTTTCATTTAAAATGGTCCTAATTCCATTCATTAATGTTGAGTTATGGTGTTCTATGACGCTACTTTGTCAACTGGAGGATTTGTTAGTATTTTCGATTCTTATGCTTTGGTCGCTAAGGTAAATTTCAAACCCGGGGGTTCAGAAATTCCTTTCCGTTATCGGATCGTTTCCGCAAATATCTCTGTTCTCTTTTAAAACCTAACAAAGTATTCGAAAACCTCACTTTTCTTCTTTAAGAAATAAACCGAAAATTTTCTCGAAAAATCATCTATTATTCTGAAAGTAATCCCCCCCCCCCCCTAAAGAATTCAACTGCTAAGGAACCCATCGCATTTAAATGCAAAAGATTTTACCCGGCTTTGGCTTGAATCTCCGTTACAGGTTTAAACAAAATTCTCCGATTTTTTTCATTTTACACGAATAACAATCTGACATATTTTACTTTTTATATGCAGTGAAAGACAGTGAAGTACAGAATCACACTTTTCAGTATTTATGATATAGTTTTTGCCTTCATCATAAACACGTTGATGCCAAACGTTATGACTCAAAGGGTTCTAAAAGTTAAAATGTAAGGAAACTGATGAGTTCAAGGTTACAAGAGTCTCAAATTCTTTTGTAGTTCTCGATTCATCTACTTTTCTAAATGAGCATGTCCTTCAAGGCTAATAAAATATGACAAACAATACATAATAATGTAAATATTCTACTTTAAATTAAAAGTAGTAATTTGGACGAGAACGCAACACTGCCAGATCAGAAATGAAAAGCTGAAAATTTTAAGAATATAGCCAGGCACGGCCTGAACTTAATTAAATATGTTGAGAAGGCGTATAATCTCAATTTGTCGAATGGAACTTACATATTTGCAGATTAATAAAATACTGGTGCATGCACACGTTAAGTACGCGCAATTAAGTACAATGTCTAATGAAATTTGGACATTCGAGAATTCAAAAATTGCAACCTTACAGTTATGTCCGCAAATTTGCCGAATCGTGAGTTAAAATTTTTCCAATATGACAATTTTGGAGAGGTCATAGAGACTTCCCGTGACCTTCCATCGAGTGTTTTTGGATGTAGTTTCTAAAATTATTTTTTATGTTCACAAGTTTCAATGGTACTAGTGCATTTTTCCTGAAGTAACATTTTAATTTCCTGCCGACGCAAATGTAAAACTTTTAAAAGACAGGGGTTTCGTGTTTGTATCTAAAGATGCTTAATTTTTATTAGTTTTTTTTTTTTTTTGGAGTGCTTCATTGATGATTTTTTAAAATTATTATTATTTTAGTTTTGATCGATAAGTATGAAAGCTGGCTCCAGATTTCAGAGAATTTTGAGTCGTTCAGACATCAGAGTATTGTATTTCCAGAGTGGCAAATTCTTCAAAAAAAAAAAAAAAAAATCAGTAAACTTGATACTGTTTGCATGTCTCTCGGTCACGTTGTTATTTTATTTATTTACATTTTATTCATCGAGTTATGTACAGGTTATAAAAGTTACTGACGCTATTACGTAAAGTTTATCAATAAAATGGTTAAATGCAAACTGTTAAAGAATTTAAAACAGAATATAAAAAAGAAAAAAAAACAGAAGAAAAAAGTCAATCGCGATACGATAAAAATTTACTAGAAAACATAAGAATTTAAATTTTAAATACTCGTATCCTATATAACACAAAATATAATCGTAAACAAAGTCTAATGTTCTAATATTTTTAAAAACGATCAAGGAGGGAATTGGTTTCTTTTTAAATCAAATTTGAGTTTCAGAAAATGTTTAAAAATTATTATACGTGCAGTAAAATATTTAGAATCACAACAACTACTCAGATTTTTGCTATAAAGCAATCGCTACAACTTAACAACTAAAAGAAATTGCAAAGTCAACATCAACGAATATTGGGATACGAATTATGATTTTTAAATAAACACTGTTATTTTACATACATTCTCGATGATAAAGAAAAGTACATTTTGAGGAAAAGGGAATGAATAATATAACTAGCACTTACCTTTAACTTGGATTACAAATGAGGAGTCCTGCCTCACCACAACCGAAATATCAACAAAAATGACTGTCGATACCTTGAATTCATTAGTTTATCTTCCCGTATGAAAGGAAACACCTTTTGCGCATCGTTTTGCGCAATCTAAAACATTTTTACAGTTTTTCTCTGTTATTTAGCAGAGCAGTATTAAACTGTAAGAAAAAACAGTATATTACTATGAAAACAACAATTATTTTTTGCAGTTTATTTATATATATATATATATATATATATATATATATATATATATATATATATATATATATATATATATATATATATATATATATATATATATATAATAAAATAAGATGTTTTGTGTGTGTGGCGCGCATCCCGAGAAAACGGTAAGGCCTAGAAAGATGAAATTTTGTATACAGGTGTAGTTTTTGCTGAAGTTGTGCACCTCGGGCTTCGATTTTTGATATTTTAATTTGAAAAAAGTTATTTAATGTTTTATATGATTTTAGCACTTTTTAGTACTTTTAACCTCACAGACCCCGAACCAATCGCGCCAGACAAATATTTTTGGTACTATAGTGTCGAAATTTAATTTTAAATATGATGAACAAAAAATTTTTGAAGATAGAGCAATTTTTGTATTTTTTATGAATTTTTGAAAAAAACCTTTAATTTGCATGTTTTTCTGGATTTTATTTTTTTCTAATATCATCCTGCGAGAAGTATCCAAGCCTCATTTCTGAAATTTAAGTTGGTAATAGTAAAAACATTTCGCCCTCTTCAAAAGAAAAAAGTTCTTAGAAATACGCAATAGTTTTTTTTTTTTACAATTTTTTTAATGCTGAACACATCATGTCCTTTCACGCATCAGTCGAAAAAAGCGTTCTTCAATCTTTTATGCCTGTGACGTCACTACTTGGGTTTTGATTCGATATTTACGATGGAATCTTAATCGCAAGCAATGTTAATCTTTTTTTTTACTATATAGCTTACTTCTACATTTTCTGACGTGATGACCACGTGTTTTTTCGGCAGCGCTTGCTTTTTTTTCTTTCCTTTTTTTTTGTTTTATTTAGGGATTGCATTTATTTCTTTTTCCATCCCCCCTCCCAAGCTGGACCTTTCGCTGTATCTATATTACGTTACATTTCATAGTTGTGCGCATTAATTCAATAAAAACAGCGAGATTTTTTTTTTATCTTTGTCAAACGCTACTTTTTGCACACTACGGGTAATTTGAGCTTTTTTTTTTTTTTTTGCTCTCCTTAAATAAAAAAAAGCGATTTTTTGAGTGTTCTTTGTTTTTATTAGGAAATGGGTGAGGAGGTCAAAATAAATAGAGATGGATAAGAAAATGTAGAGATAGATTGTAAATGTAGATAGCCGCCGAAGGCGGCAATCTTGGCGTAAAAATGTGAATGGCACAAAAAAAAGATAGAGATGGATTGATTAATACTGCTGCCAAATTTATTTAAACAACCGCCGAAGGCGGCAAACTTGAAGTAAAAATGTAAATGACAAGTTAGCCAAACAGCCGCCGTAGGTGGCTGCTTGCACTTTGGATGTCAATGCCCCCCTCCCTCCCCCACATACACCATGACTTTGAAAAAACAATGCTTTCACATAAAAGTGGAAGTGCTTTTTGTTAATTTTCGACAAAATTTGCATGAAGAGTACGTCGTTTGTGTCTCCCCTCCCCCTTCTTTAAAAATATTCCAAATGACGAAACTGAAGATAGATCTAGAAAATATTTTATTCAAATTATTAATGATATAGATAGATATAGATTGATTGACACCGCCACGAAATTTATTTAAGCAGCCACCGAAGGCAGCAATATTGGCGTAAAAAAAAGGATGATAATACTGATTTATAGAAAAAAACATTGATTAATGTCGTCGCTAAATTGTTTAAGCAGCCGCCAAAGGCGGCACCCCTGGCGTAAAAAGGCGGACCAGCTGGTCGCCGCAGGCGGCTAGTATATGTATATATATATATATATATATATATATATATATATATATATATATATATATATATATATATATATATATATATATATATATATATATTAGGGTGGTCCTTATTTATATGGGGCAAAAAAAATTTCGAAATTCAACAAGCGACGCCCCCTAGCTTTGTGACACTATAATAAAAAGTAATGTGTGCAAAATTTGAACTCGATCGGTCAATAATAACACGTGCCCCTAGGCCGTTGATCTTCAAGACTTTTGATAATTTTCCCACAAATCTTCAAGTTTTTACTTCAGACCCAGTACATCGTTTCTCCTAGGTTTGCAAAATATTTTTACAGTGAGGTAGCACTGAAATTAATCTTTTTAATTATTTTATATCATATAAAGATTTTACGTTGAAAAAGAATGAAATAATGCTTTAGAAACTTCCCTTAATCGTACGCTTTTCTCACTGTATCTCGATAGTGTGTATTTTTTTCCGGTAGTCTTGGAAGGTCTGTAAAATAAATTGTTTTCGTGACTCATATTTGGTAAATTAGTTGTGAAATTCTTCGTTTAATATTGTGCTCTTCTTTCAGTTGTATCATTCACAATATTCAGTATTTTAATAATCTCTCTTCCCTTTAAATAGCTTTCTTCATTTTGCCGTGAATCAGGATCAAATAGGAAAAAAGTGTTTAGTATTTGTAACTTATCAAACAGTTTCATTGACTCGCTATTGATTCTATAAAGAGGAAGATCTTTACTAAGAAAGTATTCAAATCATCTGCTATTATCTGAAATTTGTTAAAAGGCATCAGACACGTCTTCCTTATCACAAGCATTTTTTGGACTAGTCTTTTCCCATCTTCAAAGTCAATTCCTTAATCCAATACGGAAAAAGCTACTAGTTTATCCCCTAAATACCATAAGTGGCTTAGGAATTTTCCAGTCACTGCATCTGCTGCGTGTTTGTCGTCATATTGTACGCTGCTAGTTTTTCAGACATATTTATATTATTCAAAGGAACATCGATTGGGTTGCTGTGAAAAACCATATCTTCATACAACATTTAATTGTAAAACAGTTTCATAAAACAGTTTTGAAGTGCTTTCTTTTCGTGTAAGGTCAATTTAAATTGTTTCCTAAATATAAAATTTTTTAAACAAAAATGCCTTTTGCCATCCATGTGGCTCAGGGATAAGCTCCAAGTTGCCGAAAACATATCCTTGTAGGAGGAAATTCACCAGGAAATATTATTACAAGTTATGAGAATTCTCTGTAATTTTTCTCAATTCCGCTTTTTACGAACAATAATATGTCATCAATTTCGTCTTTAAGAATTTAACTGGTAAGTGTATTTGATTGAAATGTTATAAGTTCTGAATGGTGAAGATCTTTCCAGAAAATTTTGAAGCGCTTAAATAATTGAATGTCTGATCTAGAACTAAGAAAGGGAAGAACTTCTTTAAGGACACACTCTGCAGTACGATTTCAAGTGCATGATGTTGGCAATAAAAATGTAATATATCACCATTCAGTTTTTGCTCTAAAAATTGCATGCACAATTTATACGGTTGATATTGCAAGTCGTTGTATCAAACACTACAGCTAAAACAGTTAGCAATAAAGAGCTATCATCTAAGATATCATATACAACTGAAGAAATATCTAAAGAATTCCGAGTAGCTGTTCAATATTAGGACCTGAAGCTATCACGGTAATCCTGACGGCGTTCTCTTTCTAGTTACATCTTGGTGTAGCTTTGTATTCCAGTGAATAACAACAAAATCTAAATTTAAATTCACGAAATTTACTTTTACCTTTCTAAGATTTTCTCTTGCTCTCTTAAGGAATGTACGATTGATCACTAGGTCATTTGGAATTAAATTTACTGCATCTGCATAGGCTGTAAATAAATGAACAACATATTTATCCCTAATGTGACATTTGTCTAACAGTGATAAAAGGCGAGCAGATATCAATAGTTGTCAAGCTTTTTTGCATTGTGGTAGACCAGCTGTAGAAAACAAAAGTTCAACAGGTTAGGATAGATACCCATTTCGGTTTCTAAATCTTGTGAATTACAAGAATTTGATGATAATAAAGGACTCTGTACTAAAACAGAAAAAAAAAAATAATTTAAAGTATAGATTTCTACATTGTTCCGATCTGGATATATTTTTAAATTTATAGTTTAGCTATGGAAAATACAGTATATTTTTATATTAGGAGTAATCGAGGATTTTTCGAAATTTATGTTTTAAAAATTAAAAATTGCATAAGCATTTAGGTATGTTTATAACTAAAGAACAGCGAATTAAAATTTAACTGCAATTACTTATATTTATAGCACTGAAACCTTGCGACTCTATTTGCCACACCTATTACACACACAGGGAATTTTGTAAATCAACACCCCCAAACCCTGTAGGAGGCAATTTGTTTTGTCAAAGATCATTCATTAATGGCCTGTAGAATCCCTTGTGCACATCTTGTTGGGAAGAAACGTTCCTCTGCCGCTTGGTTTGAAACGAGCGCAGAATAGCGGTATTCCTGACCCAATGCCGTTGGTGTGCATGTACCCTCAGTAACATGTTAAATTTTACAGAATGAAAGTGAGAGAATGGTTGGTCTGGAAGTAGCAGCACCTATTGAGGTTCAAAATTACTTTAAATATGAAACGTTAGAATATTTTTACATAAAAATGAGAAAATCCGCAATTTTTTCTTCGAAACTCAAAGGCCCTAGGGGCACGTGTTAATATTCATGGATTGACTTAAAATTTTGCAAGGATCATTTATTTGTATAATGGAACAAATTGAGGGGGCGTCGCATAAAATGTTTGCAACTTCGAAACTAAGGACCACCCTAATATATATATATATATATATATATATATATATATATATATATATATATATATATATATATATATATATATATATATATATATATATATATATTAGGGTGGTCCTTATTTTTGAAGTAGTTGATATTTTATGCGACGCCCCCTCAATTTGTTCCATCATACAAATAAATGATCCTTGCAAAATTTTAAGTCAATCCATGAATATTAACACGTGCCCCTAGGGCCCTCATTTTTGAGTTTTGAAGAAAAAATTGCAGATTTTCTTATTTTTGTATAAAAATATTCTTACGTTTCATATTTACAGTAATTTTGAACCTCAATATATGCTGCTACTTCCAGACTGACCATTATTTACTTTCATTCTATAAAATTTTACATGTTACAGAGGGCACATGTTACACCAATGCCCATAGGTCAGATATAATGCTTTTCCGAGCTCGTTCCAATCTAAGTGGCATGTGAACATTTCTTTCTACCAAGATAGACACTAGGAATTCTAAAGTTCATTAATGAATGGCATAGGCCGTTAATAAATGATCTTTGACAACAACAAATTGCCTCCTCCAGGCTTTTGGATTGTTGATTTGCAAAATTTCCTGACTATGTAATAGGTGTGACAAATAGGGTCGCTAGGTTTCAATGTTATAAATATAAGAAATGACAATTATATTTTTAATTTTCTGTTCTTTAGTTATAAATATACTTGAATGTTTGCGCAATTTTTAATTTTTAAAATATAAATTTCGAAAAATCCTTGATTATTCTAACATAAAAATATACTATATTCTGCACATCTAAAATATAAATTTTAATAAATTTCAGATCGGAATAACGTAAAAATCTATACTTTAAATTAATTTTCTTTCATTTCAGTACATAATCCTTATATATAGTATCTATCCTAACCTATTGAACCTTTTTTCTACATCTGGTCTACCACAACGCAAAAAAGCTTGACAATTATTGATATCTTCTCGCCATTCATCACTGATCAGACAAACGCCATTTTAGGGATAGAGATGCTGTTCATTTGTTAACAGTCTATGTAGATACAGTAAATTTAAATCCAAATGACCTTGTGATGAAATGTTCATCCCTTAAGAGGCAAGAGAAAATCTTCGAGAGGAAAAATCAAATTTTATGTATTTAAATTCAGATTTTGTAGTTTTTCACTGGGATACAAAGTTACATCAAAATGTAACTGCAAAAAGAATGTCGATAGGCTTACCGTGGTAGCTTCAGGTCCAAATGTTGAATAGCTACTCGGAATTCCTGAGACATTTCTTCAGTTGCATATGATTATCTTAGATGATTGCTCTTTATTGCTAACTGTTCCTGCTGTAGTGTTTGATACAATGGCTTGCAATACCGGCCGCATAAATAGTGCATGCATTTTTTTAGAGCAAAAACCGAATGGTGATATATTACATTTGGATTGCCATGATCATGCACTTGAAATCGTACTGCAGAGTGTATCTCAAAAGAAGTTCTTGCCTTTCTTAGTTCCAGACCCGATGTTCCATTATTAAGCATTTTGTGGAGAGATCTTCACCATTCAGAACTTATAACATTTCAATCAAGTACACAGACCTCTTAAAGACGAAGTTGATGATACATTATTATTCGTAAGAAGTGGATACTGAGAAAGAACTTTCCCTTTAAGAGAATTATCTTAACTTGTATTAATATTCCTTGGTGAAGACCCTCCCAGAGGGATTGCTTTCGGCAGCCTGGAGCTTATCCCTGAGCCAGATGGGTGGCAAAAGAAATTTATTACTTGAAAATTTATATATTGAGGAAACAATTTAAATTGACCTTACATGAGGGGAATACCTTTAAATGCTGTTTTACAATTAAATGCTGTATGAAGATATAGTTTTTCGCAGCAACTCAATCGAGGCTCCTTTAAAAAAGATAAATTGCCAAAAACACTAGCTGCGTACAAAATGATAACAAACATGCAGTTGAAGCAGCGATTGGAAAATTCATAAATCACTTGTGGTATTGAGAGGATAAACTAGTAGCTTTGTCTGTATTGGATGAAGGAATTGACTTTGAAGATAGTAATAGATTACTACAAAAAATGCTTGCTGATAAAGAAGACGTGTCTGATGATTGTACAAAAAATTTCATATCATGGTAGATGATTTGAAATACTTTCTTAGTAAAGATTTTCCTCTTTATAGTCAATTACAAATCAATAAAACTGCTTGATAAGTTACAAATACCAAAAGATGTTTTCTTACTTGATCCCGATTTATGGCAAAATGAAGTAAGCTATTTAAAGGGAAGATAGATCGTTAAAATGCTGAAAGTTGTGAATGAAGCTACTGAAAGAGGAGCACAATTAATCGAAGAGTTTCACAAACAATTTACCAAATATGAGTTACAAAAGCAATTTATTTTACATAGTGTCCAAAACTACCGGAAAAAAATACACACGATCAAGATACATTGAGAAAAGCGTGTGATTAATGTAAAATTTCTAAAGCATTCTTTCATTCTTATTCAATTGAAAATGCTTAGATGATATAAAGTAACTAAAAAGATCAATTTTAATGCTACCACACTGTAAAAATATTTTGCTAACCTGGAAGAAACGATGAACTGGGTCTGAAGTAAAAACTCAAAGATTTGTAGGAAAATGATCAAAAGTGTTAAAGTTCAACGCCCTAGGGGCACGTGTTATTATTGACCGATCGAGTTCAAATTTTGCACACGTTACTTTTTATTATAGTGTCACAAAACTAGGGGGCGTCACTTGCTGAATTCCGAGAAAAAAATTTTCCTATATAAATAAGGACCATCCTAATATATATATATATATATATATATATATATATATATATATATATATATATATATAATATATATATATATATATATATATATATATATATATATATATATAATATATATATATATATATATTATATATATATATATATATATATATATATATATATATATATATATATATATATATATAATATATATATATATATATGCAAAACACAGATGAGCTATTTTGTGTTCGATCATGGAATGTATTAACTACTGTTTATAAAATCTTTGAAATATGTATTTTTACTTCAGTTTTGAAACATTATGAATAATTTTTACTACAATTGAAGCCTTTTTTAATTCCTAAGGATAGACTTGACTCTTTCAAATAAAAATCAATTTAAATCATTAACTTGTGGTAGAAAAAAACTTACTTAATTGCTCCAAAAATTAAGAGCAAATTTAGTGAATTGTAATTATGATGGAAAAAGGGTCTATAATCGTACTGAAAAGGAGAAACTTGATCCGTCACCAAGTTTCTGGGACAATTATTTCTGAATTTTATACAGCTCTGAAAAACCCATAGCTTTAACATATAAAGCTCAGGCTGCGGCTGTATTTGCTGCCACTAAAAACTATGGCAATGTCCTTATGGCAGTATTTGTGCTATGTGCTTTGATAACACCAGTCCAAATGCTGGTTCAATAAGCTAAATAAAGAAACATCTACCACATGCTAGCAAACAACATTATCAAATTATGGATTAGGTCATTAGTTTAGTCTTTGATGCATGCGTGGGAAATATATCCAGTTTCAGCTATTCTGCCTTAGATTTTGCCATGTTTGCAATATTGATTTTTGAACTTTCTTCATCAATCAAGAAGGTGTCAAGCTATTATGTAACACCTATCTAAGTTTACTCCGAAAGTTCCAGAGACACGAATGGGTTTAAGCAAGAAGATTTCTGAATTCGTCTCGAGGACTCCCAGGAAAATTTCAGGAAGGTCACTGAGTTTTAGCGGAAAACATTCCTGTTTTTTGCAAGGTATGTTACTGGCAGAAATTATGCGCATTAGCAGCTCATTATTTTGCAGGAACGTTTCTGAATTTTTTTTACAGTGCATTCACGTTTATACTTGGATTATGGTAATGGGCAAGCCATCGCAAAGATTATCTAGAAACAATCCTTACATTTCGTTTCATAAACGTTTTAAATTGGTTATCCGCGTTGTGAAAATCATCTGAAAACGTGTATGAAACGTTTAAATGTTACGTGTAAATTCTGGCAATGCGAGATTGTGGCTTAAATCAGGAAAAACACATTGTTACACATTTTTCTTTTTTCACATATTACATAACTTAATTATTGTAATTAAATGCGATAGCAGATCCATCATAAATTTTAAGATAATATGCATCAGTGACTGCACAATAACGTTACTGAAACGAAGTAAACAAAAAATAATGAGCTATCTCATAAATTTTCAATGGTTAAGTAAGTACAGTATGAAGTTTTAAAAAAAATCAAGAGATATAAGTCTAAAGTGTGTCAGGTTTTGATAAAATTCACCAGCAGAAAATAGAAAAATATCTTTCATTTTAAAAATAATTGAAAAATAAGTCAGAAAAATAGTTTTACGGAAAGAAAGAAAGAGAAATCATGTTTAATTTTAACTCCTAAAAATGTTCTAAGCCGAAAAAAAAGTAATTTTGAAAGATAACTTCGTATCAAAAGGAAAAATATCCGCACTTTATCTTTTTCGTTGAAGTGGATGGGTTTAATATTGCGTCGCAGTTATGCCACAATTTCTTAATCTAATTTTTCTGTTTCCTGAAAAAAGGTTCTTTTTCTGTAACACGATTAACATAGTTTCAGCACGTTTCACAAGCAATTATAAACAGAACTATTGCAAAAAAAGGGATATTTTTAACGGTGCTTTAAAAACATGAAAAACTAATTTTGTCATTCTTCTATGTCATATATAATTAATTAGATAAGGTACAATGTTTTACAATCTTTGCGAAAAATTTGTGACTGCTGGGTTTTTTTTTTTTTTTTTTTTTGATTTTTGAATGCAAAAATTTATGATTTTGATGTGCAAACATTGTGAATGGCACTCTCTGTCCTTTATAATAAATAAAACACCTGCATTTAACTTGTTACCAAGTACAGAAAAAGTTAATATTTTCAGAGAACACATTAAATTTGATGCAAAGAGAAAATTTCAAATAAGTGACAATAAATATTTCTCATATATAATAAAAATGTAGTATACATAAATAGCAATACGATCAAATTTTTTTCATTGTTTTGCTCACTTTTTAAACTTACAAATTACAGCATTCCTATACCGTAAATGCTATAGGTGTGTATTTCAGTAAACGAAAACATTACATTGCGATCTATTAAGGTTAAAAAAAACGAAGCTAGTACTTGAACTAACTAAACAAGTATATTGAAAAGTGCCAATTTTACTTAAAGATAAACAATAGCTTATTAAACTCATAAAATTTAAATATCGTTTCGGAAATATAAGTTGTTCTGGTAGTTATTAACCTTTCCAGAATTTTATTGTTAAATTGCGAGAGATTCTCAAATTTTTTGTTTAATTACGTTAGATTTTTTTTAAATTTTATTTTTGCATAGGACACTAGCTTATAAATGAAAAAGTGAGTCCAGTCGTTTAGTTAAACATTTACAATCGAAACAAGATGTATATAACTCATAATCAAAATTTCTTTAAAAAGTAAATGTTACAAATGCAGATAATAAAAATTATTCTGAGTTACCAAATTTTTTTTTCAACTCCGATTCTTTTACTCGAATTCTTGTAAAAAAGATGACCAGGAACATGATGATTATTTTTTGAGAAAAGATCTTGCCTCTCGAAACATATAATATTTTTTAACAAAACCACGAGAAAAGATAGAAAAAATTAAAAACAAAAATGGGAAGTTCCAGCGAATGAAAGTGGGAGTATCATTAATGATGGAAATAACGAATTATAACAAATGCTTAAACACTAAACATGTACACGTACAATTTTCGGCTAAACAGTGTGTCTACACAACTAATTTCCAAGGGAGGGGGAAACAGACCACTTACCCTACTTATACTCCTTGATAATTATATAAATATAAGGTTGTCCCATCAAATAAGGCCTTATGGACCCATAAGACTCTCCTCCCCCATTTTTCATTTCAGAATAACTAAAATTCCCAAGAATATGACGATTGATTGTTCTATTTTCTACTGTAATATATATGGAATTTTGGATAAGGTTTTTAAGTTTATCAAATGTGGTTTGATATGATTTTACATTAAAAATAAAGATTCTTCTTCTTTTTTTTTTAGTTTGGCTCATTTTTTGGCATTTTTTTTTCAGTGTTAGCCTCATTAGGGACTCTGTTAACCGGTACATCTGCCTTGCACTCCAGAGCCCTTAGTCAGGAAACCTGAGATGGTTACAGTAAGCATTGATCCTCATGCGCTGTTGTTCCACTGTGTTTGGGTTTCATATTTAAATTAAAATAGAAATGTCAAAAGTATGTGCACGAGATACCGAGGTACTTATTTAAAAATAAAATTGATTTTGCGACCCTATAAGAAGTGCTTTGACACCCAAAGGTTGGGAATCCCTGCTCTAAGTGTATGTAGTTAACGAAAAGTCATTATTGTTTTGAATCTTACCTGTTATTATTAGATACGTTTTTCAAACACATATTTGATGTTTCACTGTTATGCATGATCTCTTGTTCTTCCTAAAAGAAAAAAAAATATAGCAACTGGTTTAACATATGACTAATATTTATTATTTAATGGCTGTTAGTTCAGAGACTTCATTTCAAAAAAAAAAAAAAAAGAAGCTTTTTAAGTTAATCGTTTTAGTCATAGTGGCTTCGTTTTAGTCCCCCTACCTCTTTAGTTTTTCCATCTTATTGAACCAACGGCTTTAACTGAATCCACTTGCTTCTCAGTTTAAAAAAAGAAAAGTTACATGCCTTGAAGAGTCAACACTTCCATAAAACTCAATTGATACTTGACTTGCCATATGCATTCACATACAAACACATTAGTAATGGTTATGATCTTTATTTTCAAACACCATTTAAACACGGTATGGCTTTAAGTCTCCAGTTTTACAGTCGCTGATGATTTTCACTTCCCTGTAACATGTTTGAATCGGCCTCAAAATGAGCCATCGATCGAGATGGCACATAAAATTTCAACTGGATTCAATGTTGAGAGAGTTCCCCAACCAGTCCTGTATATTTTTCGCAGTAAAAAAATGAGTAAGGTCACCAGGGTGTAATGATTCACGAATTCTGAAATGTGTACCATCGTTGTTTTAAAAACTCAAATTGTTGGAGGAACCTTGACCTACGGTTTCAGTAGAATTCAAAGCGAATTCGAAAAGATCAGAATCGGCGCAGAGCAGGTCAACTTTATTACCGAAACGAAAATCTTCCTTTCTAGCCGAGCGGTAAAAGTTCTTGCTTTGCGACTCGTCTGTGAGATTCACATTGTGGGATCGGACACCACTTAGGTTATTTCCTTTCTTAATGCAAAAAATGTCTTATTTGCATATTAAAATAAATAAATAGTTCGTGTATATTACTTGAGAAAGCATGAACTTGATAAATAATGAATAAAAGAATAATAAAAAATAAGAGTGGTAAAGAAGGATCTATGATGATAATGTTTTATACTACTAATTTGTATTTGTACTTTCAGTTTAATACGTAAGGAAAAAAAAATATTACTTTGATCATTTAATATATCTAGACAATTTAAACCATCGAACAGCTTACTCGAAGTATAATTTTGCTTACAATTAAAAATGAGTACACGTTCAAGAAAGTCATACGAATGCTTAATTTTTGCTAATGTGTAACCTTTCAAGCAGTTAATCTGTAAGCTTACAGAAAATTCTGATGTAACATTATGCAGACATTAGTAGGATGTTACGCTATAGTTACATTACCATGGTGTAACCTTACCCCAGTTCATAGACACCCATATGGGGAGGGGGCAAGTGGGGGCTCAAACCCCCTTAGAAGTTAGAACTTCTTTGCTTTTAGTACTTTTTTCTTTCCCAAAATGTAAAATCACTTCATCTCCCGCCTATAATGAATAAGTTATTAAAAATGTCAAACTTTAATAACTCTAATCAGTATTGAAATCCGCTTCTATGGGGAAAATATCCTGCTAAACCACGGAGAAAATATCTGAGCCCCCCACCCCCTAAAGCTTATGGGCGCCCATGCACCAGTTATGTCAGTTAAGTTACTCTAGCGCAGTGGAGGCAACTAAGCTGCCACCGATTTAATCGAGTAAGTTTACACAAAACTTTTTACAGTACCCTCTGTAAATATGAATCTGTATACAGTTCTGAGTAAATATTTATGTATATGACTCTCCGTTATGAAATTCTTCATTTTTGATGTTTGATCCATGAGCTGTCGAAATATCTTTTGACGCAGTTCTTGAACAACTACTTAATTAAAATCTTATGTTTACGAAATTATCTTTCTTTTTGCGCCTATTTCACACTTTACATAAAAGCTATATCTTTTCGAAGATTTAAAAACTCATTCTGTCATTTCTTTGAATATCATTTGTCAAATTTCAGTGATAATCGTTTCATCTAAAGTACTATTAGCTTCGAAGGTAAAAATCCATACCTAAATATTTCAACTTGAAATAACGATGTTCGTTCATATTTGTTTAAACACCACAAATAACTATAACGCGCACTCTGTGGAACTATGCGTTACATCTGTTTTTAAGAGAAAATGTGAATGTTTTTATTATGTATTGTACCCTAATAAAATTTGATCGTAAAGGGAAAGTGTAGGTCTTCACATTAGCCTTAATACAGGGTGGTTATAAAATAACGTAAGGTGTTCAGAGCTCTCTAGCAAAAGAAGTATTGCACGAAACATTACCAAATTTCATAGGCGTACATAGCTGACTATTGGATTTTGTTTTCTGCAATAAAAGGAAAATTCTACCAAAAGTCACCACCAGGGGGAATTTTGGCGCCGCAAAAGTGTATTACTTGCGAATGCTGAAGAATTAAATGCCAAAAAAGGCAGCACACATCACGTTTTTTACTACAAATGGTTGTTGCTTGAAAATGAGGTTCAATAAAACCAACAAGAAATTTCAATTTGTAACAAGAGAAGAATTTTACTAAAAATCGTCAGGAAGAAATTTCGGCGCGGCAGCAAGGATATCTTTCTTAATAATATTCATGTAACATGGTGCACCACCCCACATTGGGCTTTAGCTACTGAGTGTATGGTGGCAACATTTATTTGATAGCAGTTTTATTAGTCATGCATTTCCTACGGTGTGGTCACCCAACTTTTCACCTTGTGACGTTTCGCCATGGAGATTTCATAATGGCGCTGTGTCTCTACGGCATATTCCCCGATATCGCAACTTCGAAAACTCGAATAAGATTACAGGTAGGAGAAATTAATCCTCCCCTGCCTGAATGTGTGGAAAATATTGTGTTTGGTATGCAGTACGTGGAAAGTACCTCAATGTTGGTCATATTGCTCCTCATTTGTTGGTAAAAGTTATATTTTGCGAATAAAATTGATGCATATATTTTGTCAGTTAGCATTTAATTCTTCAATATTGACAGTAATGCATCTTTTCAACGCCAAAATTTCCCTTGGTGACGATTTCTGGTACACATTTTTCTTTCAGAAATCGCAATCCCATGGTCTACTGTGTATGCCCATGAAATTTGGCATTGTTTCGCCCAATACTTCACTCGCTAGAGGGTTCTAAACACCTCACGTTATTTTATAACAAACCTGTACATCTATTTTGTCCTGATTCTTTTTATTATTTTGTAGCTGATTATAGTTAATTGAAAATAAATATTTAAAAACTTTATTTATTTATTTTTACACTTATACTTATATTTACATTCATAGGAGCAATTGTACAGTGAATCAATGTCCTATTTTGATCTACTCGTGAATCTTACTGATACCACGTATTTACTGAAGGAATGAGAGGTGCATATCGTGTTAAGATCTGTAGACCATTTTTACATTAAATATTATTTTAGTCATTGTATTTTTTATTCCAAAGAAAACTTCGACTTTATTTTAATACTTCATTGTTTTTTTTTTCATAACTAAAATAAAATCAATTAGAATAACTGAAGCACCTAGAGGTATAAGTGCCAAAATTTAAATAATCAGATAGCCAATCTAAACGATAAAAATAACTCTAATCGGTCAGGGCAAGAGACGGTAGCAGTAGCCCCTGGTAGTTGCAGCTAGGCAGTGCTGCTGCACTGCGTGACTTTAAAAAATATTAAATCAAATCCTACCACTAGATTAAACTTTGCACGTGTTTTACTCAAAACTTAAGAAAGCTCACTTACATCCCCTGGTTTTTAACTGAATGTTGTTTGTCTAGAAAGTTTTGTTTAGCATATCAAAGTCATAGACCAAACTAATATATTTTGACGAGATTACACATCTAGTCGAGACGTTAATTTCTCAGTGACACTAAAAAATGTTGTAACTTTACGCCACAAAATCAGTGGCAGCTTAGCTGCCTCCATTGCTCTGGAGTAACTTAACTGATATAACTGGTATAAAGTTACACATCAGTTGTGGAAGGTTGCACCATGGTAATGTAACTATAGCGTAACGTTTCACTTATTTCTGCGTAAAGTTACACGATTATTTTATGTATGCTTACAGAGAAAGTGCTTGAGAGGTTACACATTAGTAAAATATAAGCTTTCGTCGGACGTTCTTGAACGATTTATCAAGTTCATTCTCTTTACCCCCCCCCCTCAACCAACATACACCAATTATTTATTTTAAGGTACAAAAAGACATTTTTATTGCACAAAGAGAGGAAATGATCTGAGTGGGCTCCAAACACGCGACGCGAAACTGACAGAAAAGGTCGCTTTAACCGCTCGGCTACCAATGACGGTTTTCGTTTCGCTAAAATAAGAGTTTACCTGGTCTGTGCCGATTCTGATCTTTGCGCATGCGCTTTGAATTCTATTGAAACTATAGTGCAAGTGTCCTCCAACAATTTGAGTTTTTAACACAATGATGCTACAGACTTCAAAATTCGAGTAACATTACACCCAGTTATACAGATAAACTAACACATTTTTTTACAGTGGACATAGAAATTCCGGATCAGGTCAAAAGATCATTCACGTGATGTCTGATGTGTAAGGATATCAACATCTTGCGCAAAAGATTCCAAGAGAGTAGCAACCAAGTCAAAATGAACAAAAGTTTTGAATTAATCAATTTCAATATTTTTTGGTTATTTCCTAAAAATCCAGCAACCTAAATGCATGAACGAACAATACATAACTGAATTGTCAGGATATGTACATACTTTCAAGCAAAAATAGGCAAGAAGAAATATCTCCTAATCTTAGACTGGAAATCTGTGACATAAATTTTCGCAATAAAGAAAACATTTTTAGAAACTAAAAGTACATGAACTTTCATCTTCGTGTAAAGAAAGAACTTGCACGAGCTCATTTTAAAACCTTATTATCACCTAGCACGACACTCTGGAGTCGATACCGCGCTTTAAAACCATGGAAATTATTTTTGGAATGAAATGGTTTGAGCAAATGTTTATCATTAATGACATCAGAAGTGAAACGAAACGAAATTGAAGAAAATAACGTAAGTTTCATGTTATTTCGTAAATTCACAAGAATGATAAAATACGAAGCAAACGTCTGAGCAACATAAAAACTCCATCTGTCTACGAGCATCATTACGTTATGTATCTCATTGCTTTTTTGATGCATATTTTGTCAAGAATATTTGTGAAACATTTAAAAAATACGTAAAAACAGAACAAAAAAAATTAAAATTGACTTTTAAATTAGTTTTATGTTTTGAATATTATTACCGTCTTCAATTTTTATTCACATTTCACAGCCACAGAAAGTAATTTATAATATTAGCTTGAAATCTGAATACTGGTCTTTGAATTTGGATTTATTTTTTATTTATATAAACTTTTAATTGTTTCAAACTAGCTTAAATGAAGATGTTAAAAAATAAACTAATGTAAAAATATTCCTTTCTAAAATGCTATTAATGCAAAAATAACTAATTAAGTAACTAAATAACTCCCCAAAAAATGTCCATAATGTACTTAAAGAGTACATTATGGACATTTACATAACTAAATAACCTAAAAACTATGCATAAATAAATGAATAAATATTCATAAACAAATAAATAAAATTGAAAGACTAAAGAGGTCCTTTTTAAAAAGTCATTGACAATTAAAAAATACAGAGAAATATCTTAAATGGCATACCAGCTGCTAAATCAGAAAAAAATACTACTTTGTTTCTTAATTATACTGCTTCTTCAACATTCATGCAACGCGCATACCAGAAGAACAAAAGAACTTCTTAGAGTGTTGCGTAAACAACCCAGTTTAAAAACAAAAAAGTAACTTTTTTCACTCAATCATGATTCCTTTTCTCTCTAAATATTATTAGTCTTCCTAGAGTTTCCATAACAAATAAAAATAAAGAAACAATCATCGCTAGAGCAATTATTTCGGTTTTATCCAAGAAAGCTTTTAATCATCTCCAAGGATTTATCAAAATCCCTCTCGTATAGTTTATAGGAGTGAAAAAAGCCGATGCTGATTGGCAGATTTAAGCCTTAGAAAAAGTAAAAGAACTTCCCTTACTACAAAATATTTTACCCATTTCTCGATAAACCTATAGTAGAATAAGTCTCCGAATTGAAGTTCTTTTCATCTAACATAGGAGTTAACAAGTAGTTGAACTAAACAATTAAAAAATTTCTTTCTTAAACTACTTTCAAGCTTTCAACTACACAAATATATATATATATATATATATATATATATATATATATATATATATATATATATATATATATATATATATATATATATAAATGCCGTTATATGTTGCCGTCAATGAACCACATAACACTTTTGACCTTTTTTAAGAAGTAGTTCAGACTCAAACTTTACATTTACAAACTTTACTACATTTGTCCTTTGTCTTTCATGTTAACTGTATTCAATAAAGAATAAAAATTAAAAAGAAATATTTTAGCATGTGGTCCATTCATAGGAACCAGTTGCTGTGGATGGAGGGTTCCATTGAGGTTCAATCGATGGACCACATTCTGGAATGATAAAATCAAACCGTAAAATATAAATAGATATTACAGGAGATAAACAAACACCACAAATAATAGTAAGTTATTCAAAAACAGAAAAATGGGTTATCTTTTATCACAGGAAAAACATAAAAACCCATCAGGACTCACAAAACACAGCTGATATCACCACACCTCGCTCACCACTTGATATTATCTAACATGTGACTTACTCTTCTTAGCTAAAATTTCATGGGGCCTCTTTTGAAGAAATGGGAGTCCTGTTTCAACCAAGTTCAAAAATTTTGATCTACAAAGATTTTACTTGACGGCAAGGAATTTTCTATAGCTCGTCGCATACCCTCAGTTATCTACTGGCTTTATTTATCTTATTTTGGTATTTTTCTCGAACAAACGTACTTAATACTGTATTTAAAATTTACTTTAATGTATCGACTACACAAGTTTTTACGTTGAAAATGGTGAATTCCAGCGGTAACGGAAGGACAGTTTTACCAAAAAAATCGATGCGTTTCTGTCTGTGAGCATATCAAAATACATATTTTTTTCAAAAACTGATGCATAGACTTTTATACACATCATAGTAAGTTGCTAAAAAAGCCGAAGCCGATAATTTGTGTTAGTAACTTTTTTTAAAAATCAAATTTTAAAAACGGTAACGGAAGGACATTTTTGCGACATGATTTTCACGCTATCGTGTTTTCCCCATAAGTTCAGCTTAACTATAAAAGGGAAAATTCTATAAGAAATAGAGCACATACGGGAGTAATCAATCATAACAATTCCAACTCTAGTTTTAAAAAATAATTATTTTATGCAGATGAATTATGTATTTGTTAAGGGTAACGGAAGGACAAGAAGTACAAAACAATTAAACTTAGAAAATTTCAACTAACAAACATTTATTCTGCTAATACACTAGTCTGAAATAATAATATCAAATGCCTGAGCCATCTGTTATAATTCTGAATTATTTAAATACTCAATAATTTTATCATAATCCGTAGAACAATTATTTTCTTTCTCAGCAAACACGAAGATCATTCCTACATTATAATGCACTCTCAAACAAGTGATTTCTATTCCTTCATCTTCTATATGAAGTAACTGTACAACATTGCTCTTTGTTAATTTCTTTCCCTTCCATTCAACTAACAAAACTTGTCCAACCGTTAATAAATCCTTTGGCATATTCTTATGATTTGGTGTTTTTGATTCAGCAGTATCTTCATTTTTAATATTATTTATAACTGAGAGTCTGTTGACTTTGAAGTGAAATCTCGTTCAATTTGTTTCAATGGGATAATATTCAAGAAGTTCATCAATTTCTGATGAGAATGGAATATGGCAAGTGACAGAGTATTAAGTTTTAAAATTCAAGTGTCATGTCGCCTTTTTCCTGGAATTCACCAAATATAATAACTGAGGGGAGTGTCCAAAACTTATTTTAAAATTGTTTCATCATTATCACACTTATTTTGAAATATTGATCAATTATTAAAGACAATTGTGCTGAAACTTTAATAATATTTTTAAGATTCCATGAATGAACCACTTTGTTAGCTGATTCATTAATCGGAACACCTAGCTGTTCAATGACAGCAACTGAGACATTTTGAATGTTCTCATAGTTGATACTGCTGTGACGATTCATGACGAAACTTTTAATATGGGGAATCGTACTTGAAAATGCACTCTTTCAAGTCAATGTTCCCGTTTAGTTGTTCAGTAATATTCAGAGCATGTAAAAATAATGTAAATGTCAATCATTAGTAAGTGAACAGTAGAAATCTTATTTGGACGTTTAGCAATATGATGTATTTATTCAAGCTCCTTGACGATTCTGCATTGAACTGTTTCGAGAGAGAGAGAGAAAAAGACACTAAAACTGATTTCGTGCCTGAGAAAACTCTGGTGGGGAAAGTATCTGATATTATGAAAACGGAAAAATTTATATTATAATATAAAATGCTTCGAACGCAAAACATGTGTAGCCACGGTGGCTCAACATGAAAATGCGGCCTTCGTGATCCAGTGAGTTTAAGTTCGAGTCAGCCATGAGGCGAATCTCGAGGGTACTTTTTCGAGAACATCCCAAAAAGTGCTAAAAATGATTTGTAAAAAAAATATATGACGTATCATTGTCTTATTTTTCTTATTAATTATTTAATTAAAAAAGCTGAACACTTTGTTTGTTTGAACGCGCTCATATAAGAAACCACTGGTTCGAATTAAAAAATTCTTTTTTTAAAAATAGTCCATTCATTGAGGATATCTATCGGCTATATAACATTACGCTATGACTAATAGGAGTGCAGCAGCAATAAAAAATGCTATGAAAACGGGAAAATTTATTTCTATACTAATATTATAAATTTGAAGAGTTTGTCTGTTTGAACGCGCTAATCTCGGAAACTACTGTCACGAATTGAAAAACTCTTTTTGTGTTGAATAGTCCATTTATTGAGAGAGGATATAGCCTATTTTTTAAAACCAGAAAAACCGAAATATTTGTTATTGCAAATTAAATGTTTAATTAATTGTTCAGCTCTATGCATTCCTAACAGATGGCGGGGTGAGTTAACTCTTTAAGAGGGCGCTGGCCGACAGTGTCGATAGCTGAGAGGAACCATGCCCATCTACGCTGTTGTGATCAGCGAACAGATTTTAGAATGTGTTTTTTTTTTCCGATGTTCATTAGCATAATTTGTTTCTGTAGGATTTCTCTATTGGTAATAGTTTTCCTTTTTACTTCAAAGTTTGTTTTTGTTCCTATAGTTGAAGATAGGTACATATCTAAGTAAATAATTTGATTTGTCGCATTATTTAATTGTGATTGTTATTTATAACGTGTTTATCATAGCATAGTTTATTTGGCGAAACACTTTAAATTCCAGGGAAAAAACCGCGTCACTCGTTAAAGGGCAAGGTTACGAGAGCGTGGTTGCTTGGCGCGTTAAGCGATGAATTATGTAGTTGAAAGATTATTTTGAGTTTTAAAGCTACTGTTAATCTTTTTATTTGTTTGGCGAATAGTTTAAAATTCCAGAGAGACTTTAATAGGTCTTTTGAAAAGGTGTGTACGCATTTTAGTTGAAGAAAAATGATCATTTAACACCAGAAGGGCGGGGGGGGGGGGGCGTGGATTTTTCTTGTTCAACGGACTTCCTTTGACTTCTTAGCACGGGCGTCGCCGTGCGGGTACTGCTAGAGTACTAATATATATATATATATATATATATATATATATATATATATATATATATATATATATATATATATATATATAAGCGAATCATTTTTATTTGTTACGTAGGGTCAATCAGTCGTTGTGAAAAAGTAATACTGGCTGTTTGTGCATAGTTGTTTTAGTCTCGAAATTTCTAGCACTGCAAATTTCCTCCAAATCAAGTTAATTTGTTAATATTCAGAACAATATTACTGATCAAAAACCAATTCATAACAAATAAGTATGAAGTCAATACAATCCGGAAATAAAAACCAATGCAAAATTTCAAAAATATATTTATAGAACTAAGTATGCATCTTATTGCGTTATCAAAACCAGAATGAAAATTTTTGTGCTTTTTAACGTGCTGAGAGCGTGTCAATTATTATTTTTATTCTGAGACATATCTATCTAAACCTAGAAGCGGCCACAAGAATTCGTAATACAAGTAAGACATTTTTGCGCAATCAATAAGAAAAGTACCCACTTTGGTCTGAAGAAAAATATGAATTTTTAAAGTAACTATACAGAAATACACGTTGAAACTCCCCTATGGCGTGCACAAAAGTGCATCTTAACTCTTGCAACAAAGAAGAGCTCCATAAATCAGAGCAACAGTTTCGCAAAATATTTCTGAATTCATCTTGTTCTAGAGTAAGATATATTTTGTTTATATTTTCCGCATTAAGTGCAAAATGTTCAGATGCATAAATTCAGAGTTATACGAATGTCACATGTTGAAAAAAAAAAAGAAAGATTATAGTAACATCTTTCATGTGAACAATTGTTCATTTTATTGAAATGTTAGTGCTTTAAACTCTGAGCTTTAATGCTTTTAAAGTTGTTTTTTTATTTAAGGCCTACATAAAAATAGATAAATGAATAAGTAAGTTAATATGCAGACATATAATGATAATAATGTTTGCAGTAATAAAAATACAATGATGAAATGCATGCGCATACAAATAAATATTCAATATGTGTGGAAAGGTTGACTTACGCATTGATTAGCCAATTAGTAGATTTCAGCAAACGGCTCTATGGTTGATTTTAAAGTCGCGTCTTTATTTTAACTGCCATGCTGTGAACAACATGGAAATTAGCATCGAACCAGATATCGATAGATTCTGGTTCGATGCTAATTTCAACAATATAAAATATCCCGTTGAATAATGCTTTTTCAACGGGAAGCTTTTTGCTCACCAAGCAACCACTTCACTTTGAAAAGCTTCCCGCCAAACAAGATAAACAATTTAAAAGATCTATCCATATTTCTGAGGAGTTGAAGGTGGGAGGAGGTTCTAATGGAAGTAGCTGTGATGAAAAAGGAGAAGAGGGATTATGATAGTTTGGCAGATACTTGGCGGGCAAACTAGATATCATAACTTTTTATGGCTGAGGGTTTTTGGGTTTCGGATGCAGGTTTTCTTTTTGAGCGAAAAAGTTTAAGGTTTACTTGGCGGGGAAATTTTTACAACAGGGTTGTTTTTGATGATATATCACATCTTTTTGCATTGATAGTATTACTTTGTATTTTTAGAATTGAAAACTTCAAGTCAGAAAATTTTCAATTGAAACAACGCTGTTTTGTGTTTTTAAGGAACAATAATGGCTAGCCAAATTTTACGTCAAGTTATTTTCTGACTATAAGGTTCTATGTTCATTTTACGAGAATTGGGCGGTTTAAATTTTATTGCAATCCTTGTATCCTCTCTGTTGCAAAGAAAACTTCTTGAATAATAAAATACTGTATTTTAAATTATATTGTTTTCGAGTATTTTACAACTTCGCAATAAATTCTGTTACAGTTTCTTTATTTGACAGATTATTCAACATTTTCATGAAGGTTTCTTTAAATGTTTTACAGCTTGAGGGCTATTTTAATCTAGATTTTCACTTTTTGTTTAGTTACCTTTTTCTTAAATCGTAGATTATTTTACGTTTTATGGTATAATTTGAATTGTTTGGTGATTTATCTTTCTCTTGATAGAAGTCTTTGTCTTGTTTAATACTTAGTTTTGTTTAAAAGTTCATTTGAAAAACAAAATAACGCATGTTATCACCAAGCAAAAAAAAAAAAAAAAAACTAAGCCATTAAATATTCTAACTTTGAATGTGTCAGAAGATCTATACAACTTTACTCGATGTCAAATCTCGGATATCCCAAATTTGCCATAGCGAATGGAATGCGCATGTTGCGCGCGGACTAAGCTCATTAATAGTCTCGCTTAAATTAATTGCAAAAAATTTTTCAGCTAACAAATTACTGCAAAGCACGGATATCCACACACGTATTTCATATATTTTCAATTCATTATGTGTTGTTTGTGAAAAATCAATTAATTTAGAAAATAAGCAAACCAATAAAAAAGTGCTATTTTTCGCTTTCAATTAAAAAGTTATATGTGCCGTATTCTTATGCGTACAGTTTCATATAATTTGTCACGTAAAATGTTGTAATGGTTTAACCCCAGTTTCGCGCCGACATTTAAAATTTCTTATCTCCATAAATATATTAAAACTGAAAAACAGGGGGAAGGAAATTTCGTATCGGCAAAACTTTGGGGGGGGGGGGGGGGGGAGGACAGCATTCTAATCTCATTCATTAATTTGTTTCTCTGCTTAAGTATAAACAAACAACATAGAATCTGAAAACAGAAAGCCCAATGTGCTCTTAGTCTGCGCGCATGCGCAGTCGCTGTGGCAAATTTGTGATATCCGCGATTTAACGTCTAGTTGCAACTGTTGGATATGTTTTATTAGTCTTGATTGAATTTCATTTCCAAAGACAACTTTTGAATAATTGTTAGATCTTAGATCCGTTCTAGCATTGCAATTGCAGTCAGAGATAAACAAACCCCATAAGCTGAGAGTAAGTACACATGAATTTAGGGGAAATTAGTGATTTTCAAACTTCAATTACTAAGGCCCATGATGTCCCTGGGGGTTGAATTTTTGTATATGTACTCAATGGCCCCCCAAGAATATGTATACAAAAAATCATTACCGTACGTCTTATGTAACATCTTTAGTTCGCGCATATGCCTTAGATTGGGCAGGAGGTTTTAGCCCAATTTAACCTACTAACACCCTTTTAAATAGGCTTGTCGTTGAGGAGAAAAATTTAAATATTACAATGAAGTTAGGAGCTGATGTTCAAGTTATTTTTCACCGGTGTGAATTGAGAAACTACATTTTAATCTCTCTTTTAAGTTTGTATCTCATGCAAAATTCATCAAGTTTTATTTTATGACGTCATTTGTTAAAAGCTTGAACGTGGAATTGCTGTTGCTTTAACGCTCTAAAGAGATTGTAGCTGTAGAACTACAACAGTAGTTTCTAAAAGTTAACGAGTTTCTCTGCATGAATCATTTTCTCTGTGCATGAATGTCTGGGTTATTTTCAGGAGAATTTCTGCAGTATGTTTCCTTAAAAAAAAAAAAAAAAAAAAAAGAAAAAAAAATCATTTCTAAACGTTTATTTTTAGTTCGCCAATTCTATTCCTTACATAGTTTCCAATATTACGCAGCATATCTTTTACCAAAAGCATCTTATGAGAAAACAGTGGAAATGATACGTCAATTGCTAGTAGCACTTTATCGACTTAATGATACTTTTACAATATTTCTTTACAACAACCCTTTCGAAGAACCTTAAAAAGTCGATAAAGAGCTCATTTACCGCTGAAAATAATACAAAACATTTCAGTGATTTAAACGAAAATTGATCCTTTGTGATATATAAATACGTGTGTTGCCAACGGAGACACTTGTACACACAGTGCCAACTGATTTTATTTTCCATAAAAATATTTCAACTTTATGTTTTCACTACATGTGGTTGTCAAGGTTAGTAGCTTAAAAGGATCTGTCAAAAAGTGGGAGTGCCTTCAAAGGATTTAACAGTAAAAAATGACAATGAAGAATGGGATTTACATTTTCTGTTCAAAGATTAATTTGCGCTTTGTCTACGATTTTTTTTCTTTGGGTTTTTTTTTTTTTTTTTTGTTTTTACCTGGTTAAGTGCCAAGTTTGAGTGCTTTGTGGAAATGGTCTGAAACAAAAAGTAAATAATGTACGTACTGACTGACCTTTTATGTTTGATAACATTAGGAAAGTGAATTTAATTTGCATTATATTTATCAAAGGTTACTTCATTGACTCTTCATTGGGCAAACATAACTGCTTTACATTTTTTTTAAAACACGATCGTAGATTTTCGCTAGCGTACGTATAATGTCTACATTTCCATAAAAAAAGAAAATATATTTTTTAAAAGGATTATTAAAAAAATATAACTAAACAAATAAAAGAAAAAATGTAAAACTTTTAACAGGAACAGCAAATACACTGCAATTATTTTCAAAGTATTTGCAAAATGCAATTTTGTCACAAATCTCTTTGATATGTGTTATTTTTATACCTTTATAAGTTTAATAAGTTGTAATTTGACTAAATTTGGCGATTATTCTGTTCAAAATTTCGCTATTTTGAAGTCCTTTGAGACAAGTTGCATTTTCTGGGTATATATCAGGAAGCGTAGGATTTTATAGATATTATCAAGCTGGCATAATTTTTGTCCGCAAATGTTTCCATGTATTGCCAAATGTCGGAAAGCCAAGCAAAATGTGGTGACTATCCGAAAGTAACCCATAACTAAGTTTTACATAATATTCCAATTCACTTATGTTTGATGTTATTTCTAGACGATTTTGAGTAAAGTAAATTGGGTAGATTTCGGAAGTTTTTTTGCTGTTGTGTAACACTTTCGATGGCGCACATGAATTAGTTTAAAAATTTACGATGGGCTTTTTTATGATTAATATATAACGTGTACTGCCACAAAAAATACAAAAAAAAAAGTTAACTTTTTAGCAATTTTTTTTCTTCTAAAGCATTACATTGCAGCACGTCACCAGTTTGTACAGTAAAAATAGGGGTCGGACCCAAACATCCTAAAAAAATAAAGTTTAAACCAGTTGCAACTTGTTTATTACCCTCCCAATAAGAAAAGGTAAAAAGTTCCACCTCATTGTGCGTCAGGTTTCGGAATGGAGGGCATCTAAAAATTGCTATTTTGGGTATTTTTTTGAAATTTTTAGAGTGCATTTCAAGTGGGAATATTATGTCATACTACATTTAAAAGCATTAAATTAAAGGTGTTTAGCCCTCAAAAGGGATGACACAACTCACCAATGATACAGATCCCTCCTCTCTCCGCAAAACGAATCAGTGCCCCCGAACCTCCCTCCTTACATTTTAAGTGGAAATATTATTTCATGCAAATTTAAAGTTAGAAATCAAGTGTGTCCATCCTCCAAGAGCGACGGCGCACCTCTTTCCAAAGCTACAGACCCCCCCCCCCAAATAAAATAATACCCTAATCCAATCCCCTCCTTTTCATTTCAAGTAGAAGTATTATTTCATGCAAGTTTAAAATACATTAAATCTGGAGTGTCCATCCCACAAGAACAGTAGCTCACCTGCCAAAACGAAATAATATATTTAAAGAATGCCCCCCTCCCCTCTATCTGGTGACACATTTGATTGAATGGTCAGAAAAATTACGTTGAACTATTTTTTTCCCCTTCATACTGTATTTTTTTTTTTTTTTTTTTTTTGCAGTATTTTAAATTAACATTTTTTGTTTACGTTATATACGGGAGGGTGGCCCAAAGCGAGTAGGTTTTCGAAGAACGCTCGAAATTTGTAGTTTTGGGATTTTAATTGGAACAATTTCGGTTTTATTTCCTAGCAGGGATGTTGAACAAAATAAAAAGTAATTTTTGGATTATTTCAAGCACAATATTTATTTATTATCAAACTTAACAAACATGTGAAAAACCCGCTTTGCCCTACCATTGAGCCCAAAGCGGGTAAACTTAACTAATTGTTGTTTGGTACATTTGCCAATCAAATATGAAGTTATAAATGATTAAAATAGTTGACTAGCTACCTGCCATTATATAAAAAAGTATAAAATAGTTGTACTTATCCAATTTAAAGTCAGTACATTTTTTTATAAAACATAAAGAAAACACTGAGTTAATTAATAGACTAATTAATCGCCATACTAAAAGAAAACTTTTTGAAGTTTTACTTATCATATTGAAAGAGAAAATGTAAGTCAGCACACGAGTCAAGAAATTTTAAATAAATGATTAAATCTTGTATACTCGCTTTGCCCGACCCGCTTTCCCAAAGGCCCGTTTTTTATTTCAATAATTATAACCTTAAATTAATAATTTAAAAAAACGAATGACCATCGTAGTTTATAGGTGGATAGTGTCAGAATAAGTTAATATTATTGACAATCAAAAAATAAGCTGGTTTTCGACTCATCCCAAGTTACAAAATTTCATTTTCTTTTTACATGTATCATTTTTATTTTTATTTTTTTAAATTTTAAGCCTGGTTGCGGCATGCCGCTTCACTGCTGCTTTGCTGGGACTCATAATAACTCGGGGGGGGGGGGGTGTAGGTAAACGCGACATGCATATTCATCGCCGCTAACACACCAGGAGGGGGGGGATACGAAGGCCTTCCCGCTTTGGGCCACCCTCCCCTATACATGCATGCCTCAAATACGTCATCAGATTGAGATTAACTCTCCGTCAGAGCTGGAGTTTTCAAATGAGATCTCCCCTAAGTTTGTAACAAAAAGTCTTCCTTATCAAGATCTTTCTTGGTATCTAGATCCTCGGCAAAATCGTTATTGTTGCTGCCATGTCTAACACAGTTTGTGCATATAGTTGAGCACTTCAGTCCACTTTCAGACTTTTCAAACATTCACTGTATATCCAATGATCACTTCAGAGCAAACACAAGATATGACGCACAGAAAGTCTTCTAGAGCAGAAGGTTTGGCTGTTGTAATTGGACGCAGATAATATTTCTGTGGTGCGTTCTCCTTTGTATCGATAAAAAATGACATTAGCTTTCCCATATTTACAAGTGACATATACCTAGAATTCCGCGACGGTCCCGCATATACACTGCATTGCTGGCATATTTCCTTGAAGATTGTAGATCATTACCGATAAAAAAGATAACACGAAGAAGAAGGTGTCTTCCATCTATGACATATATAACACCAGCTGTTTGTTTTGTAATGGGGGATGGATCTTTAGCTTCAGGTAATAAAGCTTTAACGATACAGGATTTTTTTTCATTATGAAACCAGGTTTATCGAATACTGATGAAGGATCAGCGCATAATTCGTACTAGAAGCTTTTAGCAATTTGTTATTCCATACTTACTGTACATACCATTCGGTGTAAACTATAGCTTGGGTTTACTTCCTTTACGAAGAAATGCCACTATTTTTTTTCCTTCCATATTCTTTAATGTTACTACCCCAACGTTAAAGGCCTCATCACAACTCACCTTATTATCAGCGACCGACCAGTACCAACGAGCAATATCACAATCAACTTGAGTCAATAAGGAAGAAACTTTTGATGACTTTCGAAACGGAGAGTGATCTCCTAACTGGGAAACAAAAAGGAGTAAATATTTAGCATTCTACTGTTGTATAGCTCATTGCTCTCATCAAGACTTGTTCTATCGCTGAATCACTACAGGTTCTGGACCATATGTCCATGGGTTGGATCGTTGGTTAGCCTGATGTAACACCTTTATCAAATTTTTTTATCGCATAATGCACTCAAAAGTTTCAGACAGTGTTGCAAGTTATGTGCGCATATTTAGCATAATTCACATAACCAGCTGTGTAAAAGAGAGGTAGCTTGGTGTTTGCAAACGAGAACCCCCACCGACTTGAGAGGGTTTAGAACTGCAGCATTGCCCGTCTAACTATTGGAAATTTGGGTTTATCCACCATTACGGTGATGGCAAAAGATTGTAGAAAAGTCGAAGTAAATTAAGAAGGAGGGAAATTTTAGTCAATTTGGAGCGCTTTTTTTTTTGGCTGCACAGTGTAATTTTTTAAGTAATGGAACTTTTTGCTTTTTGAAGAGAGGATTATTTCGTCCGCCCCCCCCCCTTTCCCCCTAAGTCGACGCGCGTAAATGCTGGAACTTTTTACACTGTCTTGCTGGTAGGGTAAGATGTTATTTACAACAGGTTTAAACGTTGTTTTTTTTTTTTTGATGTTTAGGTTTGGCCGTTTTTAGACCTAATTTTACTGTATTAAGTATGTTCATGACGCCGAACTTGGGCGGGAGTTAACGTACCTTGTACAAGAACAGAATGAAACAATTAATTAAAAAATATATTTGTATATGAAGGATAGCTTACTTAAAAAAACAAAAATAAACTAATTTATTTTAGTGACAACTTGATACTGTTTGTTTGAACATTTATTTCACTTTCTCTACATAGTTTCGTCATTTTCCCCTCTTTTTACATTTTTGGAAACTTTTCTGTCTCCTAGTTTTGTGCTTTGCTGTCATCTGGCTAATTCTCGGAAAAAGAGATGTTTTATGTAAGCGCTTAGTAGATGATAGCATTTACACTGCTAAGCTCTGCTGTTTGTAAATTGATTTGAGGTGTTGATTAGTACTTTTCTTGGTGAATTCTTTTTATCTTGTGTTGTGTTTTTGGTACAGTTGAACCCGCTTAATGGAATAGCCATTTTCCCACGAAAAATATCTAACAAGCGGGGTATTTTATTAACAGGGATCAAAATAACACATTACATTGGTTTGCTCCATTGAAAATGTATTATATTAAGCGGGATATTTTTTTAACCGATATTCTAATAAATGGGCTCAACTGTACTAGAAATTAAATGTCCGCCAATGTCTAAAACAAAATTACAAGGAGCATCATCGTTTTTAGGGGGAAAAATCATATATTTTATCAAAAAAGGAGAATAAATAGATTCCAGCAAGGGAGAGCGGGATAAAAGTTTCGTTTTTCAATCTGGCGCAAAATTTGTTATGAAAACTTAACTCTAGAATAAGTATTCCCAAACTAAAAACGAGAATTTAATGCCCATTTGGCATAAAGACGGATTTCAAAATGACATTTCGTACGATTTTTTTAACAATTAATTTTAAGCCGTAAAGGAACAACTAACCCCCATTTGGGGGAAGTTTCTCCGAGATTAACGAGACATCGAATAACGATGATGATTCTGATAAAAACAATGTCTTAAGATGAGCAACTAGCTTAAAGTATAATTTGTGGAAAAAACAAACAATGGTTGATATAATAAGGTATTGGGACATTCCACAGAAAACGGTAATTTTATCCCGCACGTGACGCCTCATACATTTCATTAAGGGGTAACATTTAATATGGTAATGATAAATATTTTATTGCGTAACAAATTACAAACGCATGCTTGATTCCTTAAGCAAAATATTTTTTTCATTACTTTTTTTAAATAATTACTTTTTAATGAAATATATGAACTGTCACGTGCGGAAAAAGTCACAACTTTTTCGTGAAATGGCACAATGTATTTTTTTTTTCAATGGTTAAAACTATTATTTCTCAACAAATGAGGTATATTTCCTTTGCATTGGAACCATTGCTCTCAAAATCTGCAATTTATTTTACATTAATATATTAATAGAGCAAAAATATAAACTAATTTGTAAGCAAATTGTAAGAGGTTGACTTTGGATGTCACCGTACGTGACACATGCAAAAACCTTAAATTTTAAATAACAAAATTGTTTAACAAAAATATATCTGCGTCAGGAGTATCTCTGTATCAAATGTAACGATTAAAAATTTGCTTACCCCTGTTTGATTAAAATTATAAGAGATGGGACAAAATGTTAATTAAATTTAAGCGTCTTTTTGTCCCGCATGTGACGGCGGAATGGCCCTATTTAAGGACTAATCAATAATATCTTTAGAATGAATAGTTGTTAGAAGACAAACATACCTACTAACAGACAGACAGAACAACAGACACATACACTGTAAAAAAGTTCCGAAACGTTACTGGGTATTTCATTGTTACGTTTCGGGATTTGAATGGTTTTTACCCACTTCCTGGAAAAATCAAGTATTACTGTCAAAAAGTTTCCTGAATTGCAACAAATAGCACGATGCAGACTTTTCACTGTTGTGAAAAATATTTTTATCTCCGAGTTTAAAGATTGACTGAGCGCATTTATAAAATGTATGGGCTTCCGTCGTATTACAGCCTGTCCGTGCTAGTTAAGCTCCCAAAGGGAGCGAATAAGTATGGGCTACGTTGCTATGCAAGAAATGCGAGTGAGGTTCTTGATATTTGCTTGCAATTTCGGTTTAGCTTCAGTCATGCTGGCAACACTGCTTTTGGAGCTGTTATGTTACCTCTACTTAAAATTACTCTGAACCACTTGCTAAACGCGGGAAGCTTTCTGGATTTTTCAGGATGATTTCAGGAAGATTACTGAATTTTAGCGGAAAACGTTCCTGGTTTTTGCGAGATAAGTTACTAGCAAGAATTGGGCACATCAGCTGCCTATTATTTTCCAGTAACGTTTCTGAATAGTTTTTACAGTGTACTCCTTATCTGTCAAAACTCTGCTTTCCAATTTTCTATTTTTTAAAAAATATTTATGAATGTTTTTGTTTCCCGTTTATGTTTCTTTTGTTTTAGCGATTATTTAAAAGATTTATTAATGCCTTCTTTCATGTTTTTTTTTTCTTTCTTTATTTTTTTACTGAAAAGTAGACTAAAAAAGAGACCGATAAAACAATTGATAATTAATTTTGAACTTAAAAGAATCTATATTTGGAAAAAGTTTAAGTATTTTCCTTTAAAACGTGCTAACATTTAATAACCTCACATCATTTAAATGTCAATCTTAGCTTGAAATTAATGCACAATAAAAAAGGATGATGTTAACCAGTTCCCACCAGAAATTTCCAGTCAACATAAATAAATATCACAAATGACTAGGCATAATATTTAATAGCCACCGTAGGCACATAAAGGACAGTAACTGCAAATTTTTCATTTTTATTTTTCTTTCTTTCTTTATTTATTTTGCATTTTAGTCATCTATTATACGGCAGCTTTATCATACAAGCTTGCATAATTGGTTGGTGTTTGCTGGAAAAAAAGCGTAAACAATATATTAAAGTCTATTTTTAACATTTCCCTGCTGTTAGTATTGAATCCAAATAGCCTTTCTTCACATATCTGAGAATCTAATTTCTGCAGATAATGCCGTTTGCCAGCCCACGAGGATGTTACTATTATTGCAACAATTTGAAAGCGGTTGCTAGAAAATTTTAACCATATTTTTCGCCTATCGCAAGAAAAGTAAATAAATTCAATCTTAAAAAACCGTCTACCTGAAAATAAGATGCTTGGATTACTGCCAAATTGCTATTAACACTTTCCCGTGAATGCCAGATCTGCTCTTAAATACGCGACCGTTCTGTTAGAGACGACGCCCAAGTAGCATGGGCGAAACTGTAGAGACTGTAAATTGAATTTTTGCGTTTATCATTACAATTTTATTTTCTGAACAGAGATATTTCTTTCATCTGTTTGTCTGATTCGTTCCTTTGTCGTATATATTTTGATTTTATTAGCACAAGAAAATTTGTTGGGTGCCATTTAGCTTATTAGCGCAATTTCATGGACTTTTTTCTGCAACAAGTCGTTTCTGAGGCCCCAGCGAGACGAAAAATGAGGTTTAAAATGGAAAAAAATCCATGGAATATGCAAAATTTCACCTTTTATTTTTCAGAAACATGATTAAAAAATTGTGTTTACAAAAGTGAAAATCATTAAAAAACTAAGAAACTTAAAAACTGAGAATTTTAATGCACACGCAGTAACCGGGCTTTTAAATGGGATCCGGCAAAACACAGCAATATTATACATATATATATATATATATATATATATATATAAGAGTGGTTCTTATTTTCGAAGGTATAGATATTTTACACGACGCCCCCTCAATTTGTTCCATTATACAAATAAATGACAAATGCAAAAATTTAAGTCAATTCATGAATATTAACACGTGTCCCTAGGGTCCCCTTTTTTTGAGTTTTGAAGAAAAAATTGCGGATTTTCTCATTTTTATGTAAAAATATTCCTAGGTTTCGTATTTAAAGTAATTTTGAACCTCAATAGATGTTGCTACTTCCAGACCAACCATTCTCTCACTTTCATTCTGTAAAATTTTTCATATTACGTAGGGTACATGTACACCAATGGCCTTGGGACAGGCATACCGCTATTCGCGCTCGTTTCAATTCAAGCGGCAGGGGAACATTTCTTTCCAACAAGATGGACACAAGGGATTCTAAAGGCCATTAATGAATGGCCTAGATCATTTATGAATGATTTTTGAGAACAACAAATTGCCTCCTCCAGTCTTTGGGGGTGTTGATTTAGAAAATTTTCTGTGTATGTAATAGGTGTGGCAAATAGGGTCACTAGGTTTCCATGCTATAAATATAAGTAATGAAAATTATATTTTAATTCGCTGTTCTTTAGTTATATACTTAAATGTTTATGCATTCTTATAATTTAAATTTTAAAAAATCCTCGATTACCCTACCATAAAAATATACTTGATTTTCCTTATCTAAAATATAAATTTAAAGGAGTTCCAGATCGGAATAATGTAAAAATCTATACTTTAAATTGTCTTCTTTTTCAGTACAGAGTCCTTTATTATCATCAAATTCTTCTTGAAATTCACAAGGTTTAGAAAACCGAAAGGGATATCTATCCTAACCTGTTGAAACTTTTTTCTATATCTGGTCTAACACAACCAAAAAAAGCTTGACAACTATTGATATCTACTCGCATTTCATCAATGTTAGACAAGTGCCATATTAGGGACAAAGATGCTGTTCATGTATTAACAGCCTATGTAGATGCAGTAAATTTAAATCCAAATGACCTTATGATCAATCGTACATCCCTTAAGAGAGTAAGAGAAACTCTTCGAGAGTTAAAATCAGATTTCATGAATTTAAATTTAGATTTCTTAGTTATTCACTGGGATACAAAGCTACATCCAGATGTAACTGGGAAAAAAAAAAACGACGATAGGCTTACCGTGATAGCTTCAGGTCCCAATGTTGGACAGCTACTCAGAATTCCAGAGAAATTTCTTCAGTTGTATATGATCTCTATTGCTAACTGTTCAAGCTGTAATGTTTTATACAGCGGCTTACAATACCGGCCGTATAAATTTTGCATGTAATTTTTTAGAGCAAAAGCTGAATGGTGATATATTACATTTGGATTGCCATCATCATGCACTTGAAATCGTACTGCAGAGTGTCTTTAAAGAAGTTGTTGCTTTTCTTAGTTCTAGACTCGAAATTCCATTATTTAAGCGCTTCAAAATTCAAAAATTACACATACCACTTAAATTCTAAAAGCAGAATTTGATGACATATTATTGTTCATAGAAAGCGGAATTAAGGAATATTACAGAGAATTCTCATAACGTGCAATAATATTTCTTGGTGAAGTCCTCCCTCCTACAGGGATATGTTTTCGGCAACCTGTAGCTTATCCCTGACCTAGAGGGATGGCAAAAAGGAATTTCTTGTTTGAGAATTTATATATTTCGGATACTATTTAACCCATATTTTACTATCGTCCTGTATATAGGACAGAGCATATTTATTGCATTTTGGCAAGGGTTATCACATTTTTAGTTTCTAATTTGGTATTTTTATAAACCCTATGTTTGATAAGTACTGTAGACAAAATTTTAGAAGTCAATTATAAATATTTTTATTTTATTTTTATTTTTGAATTTGACAATTTTTTGCAGTTTTATGATGCATAAATTAATAATTGATTAAAATAATTGTGTAGAAAATATGCCAAAATCCTCTTTCAATTTTATCATTACTAATCATATACATTAGTACTGAGTAAAATTTGCAAAGGTAAAACTACATTTAAATAGGTTTTATGAAGGTTTTATTAGCCGTCCTGTAAATGGGACGATGGTGAAATCCCCTGCTATGCGCGCTCCATAGAAAAGTAGCTTAGCTGTTGGAAAATGGAGTGGAAAACTTGATTGCTCTCTTTCCAAAACTCAATATTATGAAGTTTTCTCACAAGAAGGGTTGAAAGAGCAGAGTTGCGGGGGTCGTAGGGAGTTTTTTGTTGGCTAATTTATCATCCGCACTTAATACGCTGTGATGCTACCTTCTGCATTGAGTAAAAATATTTACTGTTCAAAGTATAAACGCTGATCTCAGAAGCAAATAAATTAAAGAATGAGTACATGTGGCATATTGAATAAGAAATTATTAACAACTGAACTAGCTATAGAATATGTAATGTCATAGGAGGATGAACCCCTGAGAGTGACCTTGACTTGAAAATATTGCCATCTGATCCAGATATAGTCACTGATGATGTAGAAATTCATGAAAAGAACTCTAGCATTCTATATAGTTACGCTGATTTTGACGAAAAACTTCTAGACTCCATGAGCAATAAAAATTTCAAAAGGAATCAACACTAATGAAGAAATGAATATATCAAAGTAAAAACTCGAAGTTTGCATAACTTTATGAACCACTTTCAAATGAACATAATTTCAGGAAAACACTCGTGAAACTTTTCGAGAGTGTGGTGGAAAATATGATGAAAGCAGTAAAGGAAAGTAATAAGTAACCCTGGCCTAAGAATAACAACGATTTTTGTTCGCAAACATCAAAATTGAAAAACTTTTTGGGCATAATGTTATGTAGCGGATATTATATAATACCCAGTGAAATGGGGAAGATGTTCCCGATAAAGGAACAACTTTTGTTCGTCAAACTATGTCATGAAAACAGTTCTTTCATATCAAGCTGTTTTTACAATTTGATGATAACTCTACTATTGATTTAGATAGCTACTGTAAAGTTCGCCTAATTTATAATTTTTTGAATGAAGCTTTTCAAAAAATTGGTGTGTTTTCTGAGCATTCAACCATTTTTGAAATAATTGCCCTTTATTTTGAAAAATAGAGATGAAAAATTTACACAAATGGAAGCTCATGACGTTTGTTAGTAAGCTCTCGATTGTCAACTCTTTTGGTAATTACCACTTTCCATTTTATACTATATCAAGGAGCACAAAAAAGATGTCCGATTCCGAAAATTGTTTCAACTGTCACAACAATGCTAAAAAGATAAAAAATGAAAAGAATTACACTCAGGTAACACAGTTAATAAATAATACAGTTGTTGATAATTTGCTGTCATTATTAAAACTCCAGCAGGGCACAAAACATATATTTTTTGTTTTATAATATTTTTGTTCATCTCAGAAACGAAAACAACTATTTGAAACTGAAACAGTAAGGGAAATTGGAATGAGAAAATGTCCCTTAGAACCATCCAAAATCTTGAAAATTATGGGATTCAAAAATTCAATAGGAAATTTCACATGAAGCACAAGATCACAGCTGTTCGTTGAAATGATGGCAAAGAAATATCACTCATCAGCAATTTCGAAGATACAAATATTTCCAATAAAAAAAAACACAGAATAATGAAGAATTAAAACAAAAAGGAAAAATATTTCATTTTGTACTAGTGTAAAAATGGTGTGGACTTATATAAAAATCATAAAGAAATATTATGCATCCATATGTAATACAAAATGGTAACGGCCGATGATAATTTTTGGAAAATATCGAAGTTGTTTGCTTCCGAAAAAGCCTTAATATGTATCGAAGCCTGTAGAAAAGTTACTATTGTTTACATGGGTTTGAGAGTAGCTCTAAACATTGCTGAAAAGCAACTGTCTGTTCATCAAAACAAGACTCGAACCATACAGAAGAGTCTTTTGAAGCTGCAGACTGAAAACATTTTAGTAAAAACTTCGAGCTGAAAACAATACAATAAAATGAAGCATTGTACTAAGAAAAACAGTGGCAGTTAATGAAAAATATTATTTAGGACTTTGCGTAGAGTGTTTTCTTCTATTTCACACATACCAGAAAGCTTGAGTGAAAAACCAAGTATATAGTAGTGGATTGTAGCATCGTCCTATATATAGGACAGCTTGTAAAATGGAAACGAATACATATTTGGTAATGTTTGAAATTTTATGTGTCTTCCTGAGGTCTCCTTAGTCTGTAATAGTAATTTTTATGAAAAATATTAAGTTTTTCATAATGTGGTAAAATATGGGTTAAAGTGACCTTACATGAAGAGATTGCCCGTAAATGCTCTTTTACAGTTAAATGGTGCATGAAGATGTAGTTTTTCGCAGCAACCCATTCTAGGCCTTTTAAATTAATATAAAGTCTAGTGTCTAAAAGACCTGCAGCATACAAAATGATGACAAACATGCATCAGAAGCAATGATTGAAAACTTCATGAATTACTTATGGTACTTAGGGTACGAACTAGTAGCTTTGTCCGTATATGAAGGAATTAACTTTGAAGATAGGAAAAGACGACTTCAAAAAAATGCTTGCTGAATAGGAAGACGTGTCTGATGACTGTATAAAAAAATTCAAATAACATTAGATGATTTAGAATACTTTCTTAGTAAAGATCTTCCTCTTTATAGAATCAATTACAAGTCAATAAAACTGTTTGATAAGTTACAAACACCAAAAGATGTTTTCCTATTTGATCCTGAATCATGGCAAAATGAAGGAAGCTATTTGAAGGGAAGAGATATCGTTAAAATGCTGAAAGTTGTGAATGATACAACTGAAAGAAGAGCACAATAAATCAAAGAATTTCACAATCAATTTACCAAATATGAGTCACAAAGCAATTTATTACAGTAAAACCTCTCTAATGCGGACACTAACGGGACAAAATTTTTTGTCCACAATAGAGGGGTGTCCGCAGGATAGGGGTTTAATAATGTTACTTGCCTTGGAATCGGGGAATAAAAAATTGTCCGCATAACAGGGGTGTCCGCACTTGAGGGGTGTCCGTTAAGAGGGGTTTTACTGTATTTTACAGACACTCCAAGACTATCGGAAAAAAATGCACACGTTTGAGATACATTGAGAAAAGCGTACGATTAAGGTAACGTTCCTAAAGCAATATTTCATTCTTATTCAATGTAAGATCTTTAGACGACATGAAGTAATTAAAAATATTAATTTTAGTGCTACCTCGCTGTAAATATATTTTGCAAACATAGGAGAAACGATGTACGGGGTCTGAAGTAAAAACTCGAAGATTTGTGAGAAAATTATCAAAAGTGTTAAAGTTCAACGTCCTAGGGGCACGTGTTATTATTGACCGATCGAGTTCAAATTTTGCACCGATTACTTTTTATTATAGTGTCACAAAACTAGGGGACGTAATTTGTTGAATTCCGAAAAAAAAAATTGAAAGGTTGCCGTCAATGAACACTTTTGATCTTTTTTAGAAAAGTAGTTCAGACTCGAACTTTATATTAACGATATATATATAGGAATAATTACTCAGTATATTCCACCTTTAATAAAAATATTAGCTTTTATGTTAACCGTATTCAATAAATAATAAAAATTAAGAAGAAATATTTTAACATGTGGTCCATTCATGGGAACCAGTTGCTATGAATGAACCACTGAGTTTCCATCGATGAACCACATTCTCAAATAAGAAAATTAAATCTTAAAATATAAATAGTTATTGCAGGAGATAAATAAACACTACAAAAACTAGTAAGTTATTAAAAGAGAGAAACTTGTTTTTTGAGCAATCACGATTGCTTATTGCTTTCATTTGACTGTTTTGATGTGCTATCATTTTATTTTCCCGCCAGCACCCTATGCAGCATCACCGTCGAACGGCTCCTCACGATGCTGCTCCTATAGCGAAAACCGTCTCCAGGTTGCATCCATATGCTACACACACGCGCATACATACACAACTACACACACACAAACACACACATACACACACACCACCACATAAACACACACATACACACACACCACCACATAAACACACACATACACACACACACACATACACACACACCACCACATAAACACACACATACACACACACCACCACATAAACACACACACACACATAACTACCCACACATTCATGCCTGCACACAGACACAAACACATATGCCTACACACACATACACATACCCCGCCCCCACAAACACTCATACACACAACTACTAACACTCATGCCTGCACACAGACACAAGCACACATACCTACATACACACATACACATACCCCCTACACACAAACACACATACCTCCCCCCACACACAAACATACACGCACACACTCGTGATTGCGAAAAACAATTTGAATTCAAGATGACAAAATTCAAATTAATTTATTTTTTAATTATTTTTTATCAAAGGATAAGCATAAAAACCCTTCAGGACTCACACAACACAGCTGTTTTCACCACACCTCGCTAACCTCTTGATATTTTCTAACACGTGACTTTCTCTTCTTAGCTAAAATGTCATGTGGTCTCTTTCGAAAGTCCTGTT
>NW_026558971.1:0-97135 GCF_026930045.1 Uloborus diversus
ATATTCAGTAAATTACCAACCATACATGAAATAGAAATACACATTGAGACTGCAATTTCATGCTTATTACCACTCATCCAGCCCGGTCATAGGAAAGTGACCTGAGCTGCACTCTCAAAAATGGACTTTCAAATTTGACGAAATTTTCTTCGTTTTTCACGAAACCACTTCCAGGGATATGCTCCGAGCGAACATTTTCGTCAAATTGAAGAAAACTGCTTTTGTTAGTGGTTTGTGGATGCGAATTTCGTCAAATGTAACAAAATATTTTTTCATTCTAGTTTCGGTCAAATTAACAGTCCATTTTCGTAGTTTTGAGAGCATTAGTTTCGTCAAAATTAATTTCGTCATATATGAGGACATTAATTTCGTAAATTTTTAAGAAAATTTATTTCCTTTTTTTTTATCTTGGAGCACATGGAGCACATTAGTTTTTTTTTTTATTTTTCAGAATGCAGTCGAACCTCGTTAATTCGAACACGCTTAAAACAAATAAACTGCTGAAATGAACTTTTTTGCAATCCTTGTCTTATTGTTTATTGTTTTTCGGATGAAGCGAACCACGTTTTTAATCGATTTTAATGGCCCCTTTAAGTTCGTTATAACGAGGTTCGACTGTATTTTATAAGATTCGTGTGCGTGTGATCAAATCGTAACTTCAGAAGCTTACCACCGTAGTTTCCCATTTTAATGCGTATAGTCACTTTCACAGACCCGTCATTTATGAGGTCTGGGGTTCAATTGACGCCCCCTCCCCCCCTCCCGTCTTGATTTTTGAACATTCGTGTTTTTACACATGACTGGCCGTCGTTTTACTTGGTTTTCTGTAAAAAATTTTATTGAGTACAGTCTCTTTGCCATATTTGTCAAAAAAATGAAATAACGGGCCTGCAGCCCCCCCCCCCCTCCATCAAAAAAAAAGACAAGTAATTGTTGAAAAAAGAGGCACATAAAATATGTCAAGCAAATTTTTATTTATGTAAAAATGCAAACAAACAACTTCTTAAAAAAAGGTAAAACAAATCATTGCAGATTAAACTCCCCATGGTATCTAATTAAACCCCCATAATGGGATTTTTCCTTCAAAAAAATCTATATTTTTGTCGGATATTTTCCAAATTTGGTACAGAGGTTCGTTATTGGATGCTCGGGAATTCACACAAGGTCGTTTATGTCTCTCTATGTGGGGGGGGGGGGACAGACAATCCCGCATTGAGGGTTCTCCGTGTTAAAAAAAAAAATTTGTCCGATCTTTTTTAAATTTGCCACAGTTTTTAGATGCTCAAGAATCACGCAGGGTAGTTTTCATCACTTTATAAGGAGGGAGGGATCCTTGAAAAAATCTAGTTTTTGTCGGATCTTTCTAAAATTTGGCACAGAGGTTCTTTGATGCCTGGGGATTCACGCAGGGTAGTTTTTGTCCCTCTTTGGCCGGGGGGGGGGGGCAACCCCTATGGTAGTTTTCCTACAAAAAATCCAGTTTTTGTTACATCTTTCCGAATTTGACACAGAGTTTCGTTATTTCATGCTCAGGAATTCTCATAGGGTGGTTTTCGTTCCACTATGGGGGGCAACCCCCATACGGGGGGGGGGGGTTCTTACGAAAAAACAGTTTTTATCATATATTTTCCAAATTTGGAACAGAGGTCCTCTGATGCTCGGAAATTCACACATGGTAGTTTTCAACCCTCCATGATGGGGGGGGGGGAGCAACCCCGCATTAAGGGTTCTCCTTACATAAAAAAAAATTTTGTCCGATCTTTTTTAAATTTGCCATAGAGGTTCTTTGATGCTCAGGAATTCACGAAGGTTAGTTTTCGTCACTCTATGGGGGGGGGGGCAACCCCAATGGGGGTTTTCCTTGAAAAAAATTCATTTTTTGTTGAATCTTTCCAAAATTTGGCATAGAGGTTCGTTCATTGATGCTCAGGAATTCTCATAAAGTAGTTTTCGCGCCGCTATGGGAGACAACCATCAAATGGGGGGTTTTCTAATAAAAAAAAAACCAGTTTTATCAGGACTTTTCCAAAATTGTCACAGATGTCCTTTGACGCTCGGGAATTCCCGTTTTCGTCCCGCTATGGAGTAGGAAACCATGTGTGTGTCGGGGGGGGGGGGGGGGGGTCTTATAAGAGCCCAGTTTTCGTCTGATCTGTCCATATTATAGTTTTAGTCCCGCTATGTGTGCCAAACCCCACAGGAGTTTTCCTTATAAAAATCCAGTTTTCGTCGAATCTTTTCCAGATTCGACCCAGATGTCGTTTGATGCTGGAAATCCACATAGGATAGTTTCCCATGGGGTAGTATTCATATGGGGTACTACCCCATGTGCTTAAACTACCTGTGTGCCAAATTAGAAAAAGATCTGACAAAAGCCTGGATTTTTGTAAGGAAAACTCCCCTAATGAGGGAGGGGGGTGCCTCTAAAGCGGAAAGAATATTTCAAGCTGTATGGACTGCATCGCGATGTAAGGATGGCGATGCATCACGATGTAGAAATCCAACTTATACCACAAATTTCAAAGAAAAAGCACAATAAAATGGACAACTTTAAGTTATTATATCTTTGTTCTAAAATTAGATACAGAAAGTAAAATGAGATTATCTTAAGAAAAAACTTACCTTTTTCTTTTTCCAATCAATTATTTGTTTTATTAATTTTGCTTGTATGTAAATGTTTATTTAGCCAAATTTATGTTTAATACAGAAACTTTATTATTGCATACATTTCATACTTCACACTTTGAAAACAATTCTCTGCCAAAATTGCAAAAGGTATTTGAAAATATGAATCTTAAAAAAATGCAGATGTGAAATAAATCTTTTGGTAAAATTAATTTAGTGTAATGTTTGTCAAATAATTATAAAATATACCTTTGCTTTTTAAACCTAAGTTTTTATTATTATTTCCAAACATGTGTAAAATAAAATCAATGTATAATATACGAACACTCTGAATATTGTTATAATTATGGAAAAAATCTTCGTCTGTCTTGGTTCTGATTATCTCCATGATGTTGTATCCATCCTAAAAGAGTTTTAAAAAGAAAATATATGTATAATTAGTAAATGTGTAAGTCCATCGGTGTATGCCCTCATGCACATTGATCTTTTTTCTATTTCGAGGCAAGTTTTACGATTAAATACAGCAGCTTATTTCTGAAATAAAGCATTTTTCCACAAAATTGTTCCCCTTTAGTTAAAAAGCTACGATTCTCTTGTGACTTTAAGGAGCATTTGATTTCATTTTCATATTTTTCAAAATAGGATTATTTCGACGGTGACAGCTATTTTTCCAAGCAAATGGCAAGAGTGAGTTATTTTTACAGCGGATGGGCAAAATTTTTATTTAGGCAGACAGACAATGATTTCTCTCAGTTGGTATCTGAAATTAATTTCTGAATAGCGTTCTGGAATTAGAGTTTCTTCAATTTATCGACAATCAGCATTACTTAGCCATTAAACTAGTTAATTCCTTTGCATATCAAGTGGTGATTTTTTTTTTTTTTTTTTTTTTGAGCTATAAAAAATTTAAGGGTGCGACAATTGTTAATCTGTGATTTTTTTTTAATTTATTTTTTATTTCAGCCGACAGCCAAAATACACCGTTTTCTCCCGACTTTCGTTTTCAGATTTTCAGTTTTCTTGACGAATGTTTTCTGAAGTACTCCCTCCACCACAAATTAGTTCTCTTAAGATAAAAACCAAGGGCTCCAACACTCGATTAATTGATAGTATAGTACCTTGAAATCTTTAAAAAATATTCAAACAAAATCATAAAAGTGTCAGAATTAATCACTGGTACAAAAATATTCTTACGTCGCTCTACTAGTTTGAGACGGAGGGAGTATTGCCAAGGAAGTATTACCTTTTCCCCAAGCATATTTGATTTCTAAAATATGTAATTTTTACGCAGTAAATATAAAACACGCCAAGAGTTGCCAAAGACAGGGGAAACCCAATAACATAGTGCTTTTCTTTGTTTGTGTCTTGAGAACTAATTGACAGATATCGATGGATTTTTTTTCTTTCTTTCTCTTTTTTTTTATTATCCTTTCAATTTTTCAATTAAAGTATAGCTGTTCGGATAAAATTTCAGATATTTTACTTTGCATCCAGCAAAAATCACAACTGTAATTTACATTTGGATTGATTGGTAGTTCATCTATAAAATGCTTCTTAGTCTGGTTTCATGTAGACCCGGATTTCTCATTTTTTGTTGACAATACCATGAAAGGTGAAATATAGCAATACAATTAATGCTGCATTAATTTTAGCCGTAGAAACTATATATAATAGAAAAATTCATAATTATCACAAATCATGTAACACAAATTGACATAGAAAAACTTATAAATTTAGTGTATTAAGTGTGGAAATAAACAACAAAAAATGCTTATCATTGTTATTTTCAAAACATACTACTATATATGTATTTTTTTTAAAATCGAGGTTAAACATTAAACCTCTATTTTCATTAATTTATTTAATTTGGGTAAAAATTGAAAAAAAAAATTGAAAAATTTCTGCTGAAATATCAAGCTCAAAGATAGAGTTCTTTACGGAAATTAATATCTTCTCTAACTTAAAATGATTTGTATTAAACTGATATTTACTTTACTTCACGTTTTATGCAAGTAAAAAAAAAGGCTCCACGAATAATGAACATAAGCACTTATTCAGTAAATTACCGCCCATTAGCCAGAGCTAAAGCAGAAATACGTGAAACACACCGCCAGCTCAGTCATTTCCAGCCGATGACTGCAGTTTCGTGCTTATTAGCACTCACCAGCCCGGCATAGGAAAGCGACTGAGCTGGAGATGGAAAACCTCTTAAGGAAGCCAAGAGTTCGAAACAAACTGGTAGCTAATATAGAATTAGCACACCAGAATATACCTTGCCTCGCGTTCAATCTTCGAGTTGAACCGAACCATTGCTTCGGTCACTCGTCTGGTGTGCTAATTCTATATTAGCTACCAGTTTGTTTCGAACTCTTGGCTTCCTTAAGTTGTTTTCCATCTCCAGCTCAGTCACTTTCCTATGCCGGGCTGTTGAGTGCTAATAAGCACGAAACTGCAGTCCTCGGCTGGAAATGACTGAGCTGGCGGTGTGTCTCACGTATAAGCACTTATTGCTAGAAACATCTGCCGTAGGGAAAAAGATTATATAAACAACATGGGGTAAGCATTTATAAGTCCTGTCTACGAGCATAAAAAAAAGAGGGTTTCATTTCGGATCCAAAAGCTGATATAAGCGATTTGCATTATTTTTTATTGCATCAAGCGCTTTTTTTCCTCGAGTTTCATCGGTTTTATTCAAAGATTGCTGCTAAACCATTATTTTAAAAATTTTCTAAGAACACTTTTGTGTTATAAAGTTCTTGATACTTTTTGATTATTAATTTCTTCAAAATCATATTTTATTTTGCTATTAAAATATTTCATGTAGTTTTGTAATATTGTTTACCCATTCCAAAATATTAATTTTTACTAATGGGTAGAGCAATATTTCATTGAAAATGATAAGTGTACGAACACTTTTGGGAGCAACTGTATAAATTATAACATTGAATAAAACATTACATGTAGAGTGGATGAAGAAAAAATATCAATACTTATTGGGGAATTGGTACATATTTGTTTAAGAAAATAAAAATGCACAGTGAAAAAAATTTGAACTATTAAACTAAAAAATACACTTTGTTTTACAGAATTATTTTTGTAAAATTCATGGAGAAGAATGAAAACACATAACCATGCAATATATTCAACGTTGAAATTAAAAGCTTCAAAGTTCTATGCCTTTTATAAAAGCGCTGTATTTATCATCTGCGTTAGTTTAGCTACGGTGGAAATTTTTTTGTAAGATTAAATTTGTACAAATTCTGTGGTCATGTTTGACATTTTTTTAACTAAATAAAGGAAATACGTTTTTGGAAACTAATGTCAATAAACCAACATTTCCTTTTGCAAATAAAAAATCAACGCTAGTTAAGCCTAACGTGGAGGTGACTCAAAGTTAGTTCAAAAAACACACAGAGTTCTAAACCTAATCAAACGGTTCGTTTTCAATTTTAATGTGTTTTAAACACAACTATAAACACAACGCTAAACAAAAATGTAACAATAAATAAAAGAAAAAGCACATTGCACATACAAATTTTAATAAATACTAACCTTTTTTTATGTATGCTTTAGGATAATTTAACGAGCAAGTACAAGACTGAAACGAAAACTCCCAGAATGCACTGCAATATGACGAAATCGGGACGAAATAATTTCGTCAAAAAGTTGAGATTTCTGGTTTTGTCAAATATCACGGTATTTGGTGACGAAAGGATCGTCGAAAACAACGAAATAGATCTCGAGGATTGCCAAATCGTCAAAATTGAGCGTTTCATTTTTGACAGTGTGGAGATGGAAAACATCTTAAGGAAGCCAAGAGTGGCAAACAAACTGGTAGCTAATATAGAATTAGCGCAGACCAGACGAATGCCGAGCTGATGAGTGCTAATAAGCACGAAATTGCAGTCCTCGGCTGGAAATGACTGAGCTGGCGGTGTATTTCAAATATGTAATTGTTTCTGATGCCCGATGGAGCACCCAAGGTGCTGGATAACGAAGTCGTTAATCTGTTTTGGAGGCTAACATAAAAGGCTTCCGTTTGATTGAGCCCCATTGAGGTGGAAATCCGACTTTTGCTCAGACACATCAGACAGATAGCACAAATTCAGATTTTTTACAATACAAGGAAATCAGAAGAATGCCCAGGGCAGTGGGCGGGAATCGAACCCACGCCTCTCTGCTTATAAGCAGTTGCTGAGCAATACCGCTCGGCCACCGAGACCCCTCAGAAAGTATAAAAAGAACCTACACATTTTCAATACAAAAATAATAAGTTCGGTCTAATTAAAGTTACAGAACGCATTTCTGCAAATATTTAAACAAATTATTTTATACTGTGTACTTATTTATGGTAAATAAATATTACATGGAGTAAAACAACTCATGATCATACGTTATCAGTGTATCACACAAAAAGACATCGAAATGAATCATCACAAAAATTGCAGCACAAATGCCTTTTAAAAAGTTTTGATGTCTTCTATACAATTTCAACACGAAATATACCACATGTTTTCGCTCTCCAGAATTTATTGCTTCCCAAGAGTACTCTAAATAAACCATTGATTGGACCTGAACTGACGTCTGGATGATAACCATTGTTGCTATCTAATGCTTTTTATTTGCTTCTTAGAGATAACTCGACAGTTGCATTCTCATGTACGTGACGCTCCAAATAAAAGAAGAAAGAAGGTATTAACATCGTTTATTTTCAGTTGATATGCGGTCATAATTGTCGAATAAGGTTTTGAACGATTTAAGGTAACGGACGTGTTTCAGTTGCGTTTATGGGGTTTAAAGCTTAAATTTGTTTCTTATTTACGATCTTAGAGATTTGTTCAAAAACAAAATCTTTCCTACATATTAGTGATAAACAGGTAAGCTTTCAAGTAGAATTTTTAAGAATTATTTAGTCCACTTTATTTTTTCACCACTTTGTTTTTTATACCCTTGACTCCACATAATACTAAAAAATGTTCCATTATTTTAAGGTCCATTCATTGCGATCTTTTTCGCAGGTCTTATCAGATTTATTTATTTATTTATAATATAATATTAGGTGGAAGATCGTGATAAGTTTTAAAATTATTCAATTTTGAAGTACATCACACGGTTTTTTTAAATAAAAAAAATTTTAGTTTCTGCATTGAATATTGTTACTTAAAGTACATTTTAATAAATATTCATCATAAAGCTCTTAAAATAACGGAAATTATTGAGATTCTATAAAGTACGGATACAAGGGAGGGGCTAATAGGGGAAATATTTTTTCAGTGTCCTGCCATTTTAAGATCTTTGGCCCGGCTTGGGGAATTCTCTCCAAAAGACATCAGTCTGTACTCCGACAACATCAAGGAGCTGGCGAACTGTGTTTTGCAGACACATGGATTTATATAGTTCTTCCTATGGACTCGACAACACCACAAGGGAAGGGCGATCGTCCTACCCTTGAGAGATCCTGAAAAGGCAATTTTTACGAATTGGAAGCTCTAAAACGCAAGTGTAGACTCTTTTTGATGACGTTAAGGAAAGAAATGGGATTCAAATCTCCTTCCCGAAAACTTTTTGGAATTGAAGTTCCAAAAAAGCAGTTTTAGACGATCTTTGTCGATGTTAGAAGGAGGCGTATGGAGGTCTTTACCCTGATATTGCGGCAAATTTAAACCTTAACCCTTAACAGGAGAGGTGCGGTTCACAAACCGCTCAAAAGTTCATCCCTCCACCCCTATTTTATCTTCAGTCCGATTGAATGGTGTTTCCCAATAGCTTTTTGTTTTGAGACCTTGAACACCTCCCTTGCTTATCAGGATGTTTTGGCGAGTGTATCAGGTTTAAATTTAATTGTATTCTTTAGAAGCTCTGTGAGACCGCTCCTCCCCTTCAATGTTACAATTTTCGGCAGTAGTAGACATGGCTCTTAACGGTAGAACCGCGGATATACGCTCATTCATCTTATCCGCGTTATACGGAAGAAATGCAAAATATTCTAGATTAGGTTGAGAATTGTTTGAAATGTTTGAAAAAGTTATGCAATGATGTTCTAAGGACAATAAAGGTTGAATTATTCTTGGAAATACGACGTGAAATACTAATAGTTAAAGGGCTGTCAAAATTTTCCCGTAATGTAATATAATCAATTTTCTGGTATTAAAATGTCCTGTTTATATCAAACAACTAAAATAAAATCATTAATTGATAATAGATTTATTTTTATTACGAATAGTAAATTATTTATTGCAGCATATGATTAATCTCGAAAAATCTTTAGGCATTTGTTAAATTTCCTCGGAAAAAGTATATTTCAGTTCAAAATTTAAAAATATTTTTTCACCGTGCTAACAAAAGTGCAAAAAATATTTAAGGAAATTTACAGGAATGTATCCTAATTACACGATTTTTAAAAACATAGAAAGTAGAGCAGTCTCTGAAACCTCACGTCCCCTGGTACGTCCTACTTTTTTACCGGGTTAAAGACGTGACTCAGGCAACTCAGGTAGCGTTTGGAGGAAGGGAAATATGCTTAGTAACTTTCTTGCGCTAATTTCTCGAAATTGAAGTCTTTAAAAGCTTAATTTTTGACGACCTTCGATGATGTTACGGGGAGGAAGTTTCGAAACATTCCCGCGGAATTATTACGAAATTGAAGTTTTAAAACACAGTTTTATAATACCTCTCTCAACAAAAAAGGAAAAGCGGAAGCTTGAGGATTTTCTTAGCAAAATCTCCATACTTTAGTTGTTTTAAATAAAAATGCTGTCGCAATCCTTCCTCCCCTCTTCACTAAGCATGTGTAATTAGATACGTAGTAAAAGTTAAGTTAGAAAATCAACTGCCTCCTCCTTGAAGCATTTCTGGATCCGTCGTTGGGTTATATCGTACAGAAATTCGAAATCAAAAATCAAACAACACGATGTTTATGATCAAAACTTTCTGGAAGTAAAAACGAAATTTCAACTTCCAGAATAACTATTGATTTTTACTCATTAAAAATCTCAAAACATTTTCGCCTTTTGGAAACATTCATATTAACGCTAGATTAGTTTAACTTTAATTGAAGAAGTTTATTGCAAGTTGTTACAGTAAAGTCAGCTGCTACTTACTTATTCTTGACTCATTAATTTCAGAAGCACGTGGAAGATTTTAATTGATCATTAACAAACATTTTATTTCATTTTTCTAAAGTAGCTTTTTCTGGTGTGTTGGAGCATTTTAAAACCATTTTGGTACTTTTAATGTTATCTCAATGGGTCAGGTATTTTCTCTCTGTTAAAGGAGAATCATCTATTGCAAAAAACAGAAGTTGCGAAATGAGTATGTAGACAAAATCATCAAAAGATTCAGTTTTTGGCGAGAAATTTTTTCTCACCATTGTGTTTGTTATGTTATCATTGCTTACTCCGAGAATTTTTTTTTTTTTTTTAATTTGTGCATCAACAATGTTATTCGTTTTTTATATTAGCTGTCTAATCATGCATAATATACATTTTTTATTAATTAAATAGTACCTACATATTGATATTTAAAAAAAAGTCTTAAAAACAATTTAAAAAGTTAAAACACACACACACACACAAATAAAAATACAGGGGTCATTTTACAGCTGATTATTTTATTTAACTAAATAAGCTAATTTGATTTTATAGTATTAGGACGATTAAATGAATACGTGTATATCAACGTTTTTTTTCTTATTTTTAATCGAATAGTTATGCAAATCATAGAACACTTTGCGCTTTTGATTATCATATTTTCCAACGAAGTTTAACAAAAACTATTGAAGTAGATGTATAATTAAAGCAAGAATTATTAGAGGTTTAGCTTTAGTTAAACTATCTCTAAAATCAGAGTAAGCAGTAGTAAAAACTTTCTTATTCTAAATATAATATTAGTTTTTTGAGCTCAGACACAACGGAAAAAATCCAAAATTAAAATCAGTGAAGGGGCTGACATAGGGAATGTACTAATTCCCAAAAAAATGAAGTTTTCAGATGAAGCAATAAACGCCAGACCAGGTACCGTGACTGTTACAAGTGCCATCTTCCGTAACTTGTACAAACTATACCATTTTTTCCATTAGCTTACTGTTTATTCCACGCCATTAACTTGAGAATTTACAGTTTTTTTGTAAAAAAAACACCCTGAAAAACTTGAAATTTGTAACTTACTGCCTTGGTTTTTATTTCCCTTAAGTGCTATTAGTTTTTTTACACCCTTTTAAGAAAAGAGCAATAGTTAGAAATGGTCCTAATCGACGAGGATGCCAGTAGACGTCTTACTAATTTCATGCAGTCCATCTCAAAGACTTTCCAAGCTTCAGTTGACTCTCGATAAGTCAAAGCCTTACAACTAGAATATTCTTTTACCTCGAAGTTTTTATTACATCCCAAAATGATTTAGTGTTTTCAATACAAAGTTGTCTCTATATCTCGAATAAACTCATTTTAAGTCGAAGTATTTATGAAAGTTTAGTTTTAATTTTTTGCACAGAACTGCAGCCAAAAACGAGAAAAAAAAATCCGTTTAACACATTGCTTTGCTTATCAGCTTGTGGGAAGGGGATAATTTATTTACAATAGCGCATAGTGTTGCAAAACTGAGTAAAAAGTAGTGGATAGGGCTATTTTTTGCTTTGACTGAAGATCTAAAATTTCACTGGTGAATTATCGTTGAAAAACTTAAAATTTTGCCAAAAATTGAAAAAAGTAGGTTTTATTTTCTGGATGACTCAAATAATTTAGTGCACTGCCTACAAGAACTGCCTACGATACAAACAGCAGATAAAACTGTGCTAAAGCTATGGTTTCATAAATAGCAATGATAACGAAACTAAAGAGACCGACGAATGGGACCATTTTAAAATCTTTTCTGGGGGGGGGGGGGGAATTCTGCAAATGTTTTAATGCAGTACCTGGGAAACTTCTAAAACGTGGATAGGTCGAATTGTGTTCACAAACTTAATGATGCCTTAAGATGTGATTTTAAAAAATATCTAATCGGTCAAAAATAACTTCCCTAATAAAAGTAAATAAAATTTATTCTTTGTAAAGGTATTTTTATGTAGTACATATAATACTAAGTTTTATTCAAACTATAAGTATTGTGGTCTATCTGTTATGCACTATCCTTGAGAAATAAAATAAGAATTATTCTTGACAAAGCTAAAAACAAAAATCCTATATCAAGAAGTACCGACAACTCGAATGTTTTAGCTAGTCATTTGGAACTTCGAGCTATCGGGAGCTGACTGTATTTGTATTTAAATTTTTAATACGTACATTTTTTTCCACGTCTTCCATAGTACAGTTTTCCCCGAACGTCTGCCTGCAAAGTTTTGCTGCGTTTTTTTTCTTTGCTTGCACTTTTTTATTTGAAGAGATTTACCCGCTTTCACTTTATTCTTTTGTCTATGTTAACCTGTATTTTATTTCATTTACCAGACATTTGATTTCGACTCTCTACACAGCAAGCATTGGTCGTACCGCCTAACATTATTACATAGTTGTTTAAAATACGTATTTTAGCTAAGTGTTAAAGGCATATGTCTCACAAATTTTTTTAATAAAATAATTGCAATGGTTTCTTCTAACGTAATAATTATTTTTCATATGTGTTAAAAAAAATTCTAAGAATATAAGTGAAAAATCAATAAAAATCTATCAACTACATTTTTCAACTAAAAGCTAGTTCAAAAAAACTAGATTTTTTCCTCTGAGTCATTATTTTCTATTTTTCTGAAATTAAAGTTTTATTAAAACTTTTAAAGCAATTGTGCTAAAGACGAAAAGCAAAAAAATCTGTACACGGCAGTGATTTACAGTTTACTTAATATTACATTTATGCAGAAATTTATAGTTTGCATTTACACGTAGCATTTGCGTTATATTTTAAACAACAATACTCATGGGGATAAATTTCTGCAGATAATATGCACAAAATTTCTGTAATAAATCATGCTCTGCATTCAGAAAATTTCCCCACCATATGAATTTAACAAATACTCACATTAGTTTTAAATATGTGAGTAAATACTGTTCTAGACATGTATTTTGAAGTTATAACAATACCAATCATCTGAGAGAACAGTCTAAATTTATGAGAAGAAATATCTTTTGAAATTTCGCCTCTTTCTTCCATAAATCTTTTTAAACGAAACTATCATGTGACTTTGACTATAATTCTTGAAGTGAAACCACAGGTAAATAAATCTTAATCATATTTACAGCCTAGCTCTGAATAAAAGGACCTTAGATAAATCTCAGGCGTGGCGATATTTTAAAAATATAAAACGTGGAATATGATACCGAAAGAATCAATAAAACTCCTCCGTAAAAAGTGAAAAATTGTGAGGTTTATCAGAATAATCTTTCTTTTATAAAACGATGTAAGAGTCTTGAAAGTGAATCTTTTAGAAAAAAAAATTACATACAACATGTTGCCATGTCATAAGGTAGTTAATTTTAAACTAATAGTGTTGGAAATGGTTTTCACTCGTTTCAGAAATCATTTTCCTTGGTAGGCAGCGTCAATTCCAGAAAAAAATTAAAAGAATATGAAACTCTGGAGATAATTTTCATTAATTCTACCATATTTCCTTCAAAAGTTAATATAGTCCTCCTGTCTGTTTATCGAAGAAAAAAACATCTTGAGAACTCAAAGCCCTTACTGTGAATAAATCACACACCTAGCAAAACAATGCCACATCTCCAGAAACTACTATTCGAGAAAAATCATTTTAAATGTAATGCGCCTTAGTCTAAATTTTTATAGCAACACACTGACACGTCTCAAAAATAAGGTTAAAAAAGTCTGTTGTGGCTATCTTGCATTGTAATAGAATTAATAAAAATGCACCAGGACATGTATGTGTATTACTTAAAATCGACAATTTTTGACTTGTTGCGGTGTTGCATTAGGTGTACGAAATCTTCTTTAAGAAGTTATTTCCGTTATCTGTCTTCTTGACCAAGAAGCCTTTCGCTAAAAACCTATCCATTGTTCTCACTTCTGACCAATAGCTTTGACAATTAACAAGTTGATGCTCTTGTTGACCACAGTAGCGTTATGACGTCATTTTCCCAACACTCACTGGAATTTGTTCCAGTGGTAACACAGTTCTTTAATTTCTGCTGTGCAAATGCTTTGTTTACTACTTTCCTCCTCACCTGAAGAAAGTTATTCATGAACTTACCCTTACTACTCTCTGTTTAGGTTTTTAAGTTCTTCAATTATCAGCTCTTTTTTGGGGTTTTAGACCAATTTCTTTGAGTCACGCTGTCCGAGTAGCGTACTGCCGTGGGCAGTAGGTATGTCATAAAAATGCACTATATTTTATTTTCGCTTCGGAACGTCCATTTTCCTTTACCAATTTTGAGTTTATTGCCACAAAAAGAATTTTTGGAAAAGCAATTTTATTTACCGGGAAAACATAATTTGCATTTATTCCAGATTTTCTTTCAAAAATCCAAATCCAAATTCATAAAATACAAATATTTAAAATTTTTACTCTAATACTATTCAAATACTTCCTAAAAACGCTCTTTTCGCATGTCTTAATGATTAATCACATTCCTTTACATTTCTTAATTCGCGCATAATTCGTTAATTTCGTAAAATGGAACTCCAGTCGTCCCTCGCTACTTCGCGCTTCGACTTTCGCGGTTTCACTACATCGCGGTTTTTTCTGTTCTTTTTTTTTTTTTTTCAATTATAGCAATGAGCTTTTTTTATGTTCTCGTGTAAACTTTTTCTTACAAGAGAATTGCAAATTATGTCTTTTAAGTAAGGTAAGCTCTTCTTAGGGACTTGTAGTTGTACTAGTTGAGGGAGTGGAGGTTTAAAATCGCCGAAGAAAGTTTATCTCAATTTAACCTTATACGCTAACTGCAAAGTATAAATCACTGTATTATTACTAGGGGATAAATAAATCTCTAATGGTGTTCAACGACGTACTACTAGCTTTTTAAGCTGTATGCCTAATACCTTTGATGAGGATAAATGTAGAGGAAGAAAGGGGGTACATACGGTCACTAACTGGGAATTAATTCATCATTGAACAAGTTGAAGTTGAGCTATTTTCATAGGTTAGTAGTAGTGTGTAAGAACTGCATATGTGTGAGTGTACTTTATTTCCCAATAATTAATGTGATATCGATTCCGTCTAATATATCTCGTTTTCTCATATTTTGTGCAATATATTAAGTAATACAAATGTAATGTTGGATAAGGGTGCTGTTTCATGTCTACGCGGCTCTAACTATGTTAAAAACCTATTTACATTGTCGTCAGTAAATTTTATACCCTCTAACTAGGAAAATATTCGGTTTATAAATACAGAATCCTACTTCGCGGAAATTCAGTTATCGCGGTGAAGTCTGGAACGAATTAACCGCGATAAACGAGGGTTAACTGTAATGTCATATACTCCACCCTTGGCAACTTTTTCCTGTTGGCGCCAAGAAAGCGTCGCCAAGAAAACGATGTATGACGACATATGTCATACATCGTTCTTAGCGATGCTTTTTTAGCGCCAACAGGAAAAATTCAGATAAAAAAACATGATCAAAGCACTTCAGAACACAATATATATAAAAACAACATAAAGCCACAACAAAAAAACATCGCGAATATACGCTTCAAAAATACCAGAAACTAGAAAGTTTTTGTACACAAAGAAAAATTACTAGAAAGTATTTAAAATGCTTAAATTAACAAATTATTATAACAGCTCACCAATGAAATATGTACCAATAGAAACAAGAGCTATTTTCCAACATGCATTTCATCGAACAAAAATTTCTCATACTCTGCTAAAAAAGAGCAAAGCTATTCAAATTGCGATGTTTAAAGCGGAAAATATCACCAAAATCAATAACTATTTTAGCCAAAAAAAAGCTTAGTTACTCAAATTTCGATGTATGAAAATTAGAAATGTCTCAACAGAACAACCAAAACATAAACAGTATAAAAATACCATACATTAATTTGCTATCCAGACATGCTTCCGAAATGCCTATTAAATTTTACATAAAATAACACCTTCATATTTTTATAAAATGCTAGAGTCAACTTATTTTCAGAAATTCAGTACCTAAAGAAGGCACGTTTATAAAATATCTCTAAATAATTCGTGGCATCGATAAGAATTAACTTTTAAAAAAATAATAATCGTACTATTTTTGTAAAATTAATTTACATACATAAAAATAAAGTTAAAAACTACAAGAAACCCTCAACATGTTGTAAAAACATCGGAAATGAGAGGTTTTTTTTTTGGGGGGGGGGGAGCAATCACGATTGCTTATTGTTCTCATTTGACCGTTTTTGGTGTCCGTGCCTGTTTCAACTTGAATCAAAAGCCTCTGCAGCACCACAGCCCACCGTCCTCTGCTGACGGCGCGGCGCGGCTGCTCCGGTTTTGAGCTATCCGCTTCTCCTGGTTGGAGGCGTCCATGTCCTACACACACGCACGTTCACACACATACACACACACGACTTCACACACGTACACTCACACACGCCTACGTGCATGTACACACAACTATGCACACGTAACCGTCCAGGAGGAGAGGCAGGCTTGGGGGGGACAGGAGCCGTTTCTAGAAACAATAACTCCAATGAGTAAGGTCCTGTCTCAGTTCGTGATTGCGAAAAACATAATTTGAATTCAAAATTTTAGAATTCAAAATAATTTTCTTTTTTTTTTTTTTTTTTTTTTTTTGAATTCTAAAAAAAAGGACTTACCTTTTTATGGCATAAATCCTCACACTCAGTCTGAAACAAAACAATAATGACAATGGCACCTAACAGATACACACCAAGTTGGAGTTTACTTTTAATTAACGTTCAAGTTTGAAGAAACTGGTTCTTTCTAATATTTATTCATCAAAACACAACTACTGAATTTAAACTAACACAAAATAAGCTTTCCTGTAAGGTATATTGCACGAAAAACAAGAATCTCTCCTGCGTGAAATCGATAACAAGTGAACAAGTTTGAACAGATCTAAGATTGCCTTCGGGTTGCCAAACACAGATTAGTTTCGCCAGGGATGCCATGATTAAAAAACTATCGCCTCACTGGCGAGAAAAATATTTCATTTTTTGCAAAAAATCGGATGTGGACAAATGGGGGGCGGGGGGGTATATCATCTGTACCCGTAAAATTCACCAAAAATCGACTTTTTTTTTTTGGCTTTTTTCGTACGTCGCAATATGTCTGCTTTTATAGTCCAATTACATTTTCTTTCACAATAAATGTGCACTTTTTCAGCTACTTGTTGGAAATGCAATTATATTTTTTTTACATTAACAACACAGAATCCACCACAAGGAGGTGGCTGCATTTCGTGTTCCATTTTACCCTTTCCATCCATCCAGCCAAATTATTTACGAATTTGTAATGACTATATGACTTTAAACACATTTCTACTTTTGAATACGGGTTTGAAGTTGGACTCTGACTCAGTTTTAGCACTGATGGTCACGAGTATCATGTTTTTCTTACAAATTCATATCTTTTCTCTTCCCTAAGTACCGATCTACTGACGCATTAAACAGTTTCATTACCCTTTTTTTTTAAAAAAAAAAGGAGGAAGGAAATTTTAAATGTCGGCGAAAAGTAGGATAAGCAAATTGAAACATTCCTTATTGATAGCATTGAATCCAAAAGACATTTCTTCAAATGTCTCAAAAACTCATTTCTGCAGGTACTGTCGTTTACCTGTACACGGCAGCGTACAACTGATGGCGAGACCTTGAGCAAGTTCGACGAACAGCAAGTACTAGTACGAATAGAGAGGAGGCCGAATGACGGATTTACGTTGTATATTCAAAAGATACAAGTGTACCTCAGGGCCCCAGGCTAACGTAAGTCACTTAAACTCTACTTTACAGAAGAGCGGGGAAAACGGTCGCTTGGTGTATACAAAGGATTAGTGCTGTAGAAATAGGCCAAAAAACACCTTGGGGTCAAACAAATTGCAACAGAAATGATTCTTGTGGTAAATGGTAGGTAACAAATTCCTAATGAACATACTAAAAATATACATCCGTACTGGTGGGACAAATGCGTTTTTTGGCTGCTATCTTGAAAATTCATTAAAAAAAAATAAACATAAAAGAAAAATCATGTGTGATATCAAATGGAAGGAAATTTAACAATGAAAAGGAATATAATGTGGGATACTTAAAGTGAAGTGAAGATGCTAAAAACATACATCTATATTGTAGTGAAAAATACTGTTTTTTGGCCGTCATCTTGAAAAAAGATTTTTTTTTTTTTTTTTTTTTTTTTTTTTTTTTAATCGTGTGTGGTATCAGATAAAAAGAAATTTCATGCTGAAAAGGAATATAAAATGGGATATTTAAAGTAAAGTGGGCAGAATGAAAATTTATATCCGCACACTAAAGCGAGAAATGCGTTTTGTTTTGTCTTTTTTTTTTTTTTTTTTTTTTTTTTTTGATCGCCATCTTGAAAAATTATGGAATATTTCAAAAATAAAAAACATCATGTATGGTATCAAATGAAAGGAAATTTCTTGCTCGAAGAGAAAATGATTTTCTTATTATTATTTTTTTTTTTTTTTGGATTGAAAAGTAAGGAAATAATGAAATAGAAACCGAAACACTGAAGTCTCTTGTTGTGTTAAAAACATTATTTATTAATCAAAGCGGTATAAGAACTGTGGATAACTTTGCGTCCGAGGACATTTTTCAAAAAGGTTGAATAAATACATTTAAAAAAATTAAGTAGGAAGAAAAAAACAAAATCATGAATTCAAGGGAGTTTTATAAAATAAAATATTTACATTATCAGAATAAAATTTCCTCTTTATCTTCATCCAAATTCAAAATGTTTCCTGTGTTTGTGCAGTTATTTCCACAACGGTTTTTACAAATTGCCGAGTATGGAAGTCCATATCAACGGCATATACATTTTGTAGTGTTACGTGGTTCTTCTAGTGTATTTTGGCAAGTAAGAATTGATCTAGCGCTGGCCTCAAGTTTGGATATTGGCTGAAATTCTCCATCTACCAACTGCCATCCCGAAAGTGTGAGATCACGAGTTTGTAATTCAAGGTTTTCCAAATAAAGCATAGGAAATATACTCGATTTAGATGATATTTTGATGCATTTTGAACTGGAGGCAAATGAGCAATGTCAAATTCTTTTTTAGCCGAAGTCATTTTTCCTAAGGTATTGCTTATAGCGAAAAGTATTGCTTATAGCGAAAGGTGGCATGTGTTAATGTTACCTATATATAGTGACACAATAATCTTACAACCGATTTCAACCAAATATTCCAAAGTAAGATCTTTCGATGATCCGAAATGGCATGATCAACAGTCAACAGTCTTAAAAGTCAAATCTTAAGAACAACGGATAACTCGTGATAATAGGTACATTATTCAGTTGTATTAATAGTTGGTTAATTTTGATTCCGATGTTGGATTAAGTTTTAATAAATATAATAGTTGAAATATTATTACTGTATATTCATTATGGCATTTTCAGAAAACATAACAATTGCTTTCACACCAATAGATTTCTAAATGGCTTGAATGTCACGAACTTTATCAGATTGTGCGGCAAACAGTATTAAAATATTCATCTGGTGAATCCCTACAGAGACTGGAACAGGGGACCCTCGGGAGTGATGTATTAAAATATTCTTAGAAGAATGATACAGTAAAAGGATTAAAATGTAGCATCATGCTCAACTACCGTCAATGTGTTTCTTCTTTTGCAATTTTTACAGCTTCTTTCACTATCACCATATCTGCGTCACCTTCCACTTGAATCACAGAATGACCTCTTCTTTGAAAACAACTCTCCAGTATGTTGACCAAACACGTCTGGTCTGCTAATTCTATATTAGCTACCAGTTTGTTTCGCACTCTTGGCTACCTTAAGAGGTTTTCCATCTCCAGCTCAGTCACTTTCCTATGCTGGGCTGATGAGTGCTAATAAGCACGAAACTGCAGTCCTCGGCTGGAAATGACTGAGCTGGCGGTGTATTTCACGTATTTTTGCTTCAGCCCTGGCTAATGGGCGGTAATTTACTGAATATACCTTGCCTCGCGTTCAATCTTCGAGTTGAACCGAACCATTGCTTCGGTCACTCGTCTGGTCTGCTAATTCTATATTAGCTACCAGTTTGTTTCGCACTCTTGGCTTCCTTAAGAGGTTTTCCATCTCCAGTTCAGTCACTTTCCTATGTCGGGCTAATGAGTGCTAATAAGCACGAAACTGCAGTCCTCGGCTGGAAATGACTGAGCTGGCGGTGTATTTTACGTATTTTTGCTTTAGCCCTGGCTAATGGGCGGTAATTTACTGAACAAACGTTGTTTGTTTACAGAATATGAAAGAAAATTGTTTTTCGGAATAATTATAGGTGAATTTTCATCAAATGCTTTTATATTTGGTTTCTTACACCCATTGAATACTATGGTCTCTTTTCCAAATCTATTTCTTTCATATGCCTCGTTTAAACTTTCATATCTCCAAATATTTTAGACGTGGATCAGGGTAACTGATGAACCAATGTGCCACCATCAAGAAAGTAGGAAGTACTCTGATGCAGCTATATCGCATTAACATTCAAGGTATCTAATGATTTTGCCAATGAAGATTTATCTGTTTTTCTCATTTGCTGAGTACTATGGTTAAATAGTGTAGTTGGTAGAGTAGATAATGCGTAGTTTAAAAATTCACAAGTATCTTGAGCGTTATTATTTAAGGAGATACATGCTGGCATCCTCTGTGTTAAAAGACGAGAATTTACGTAGTGATTCTCGTGACTGCACCAGCAATGATAATCCTTTTTATGTACTCGCGTTACTCATCGTTACTGCTTGTATAACTGCAATAAAACCTTTGCCGGTGAGTTTATCTTGGATATTTCTTCTAATGACATCAGAATTTTCTGCTGTTAACTTTATTTTTGCTATCCATCATTCCGTTAAAAATACTCCAGAAATCACTTGAAAGAATAGCAAATGGATTACGGTCTTTGAAGAATTGTATTAGCACTTGCGGTGCAAACACAAGTTCATGTAAGCCTGATTGTTTTACCATTTTCTACCTATTTTCTCGAAAAAAAAACACTTCGCTTCAAAAATCTGATTAATATCCTTTTTTAGTGTAAAATTTACTTTTATTTGACGCCACCCATGATTTTTTTTTTTCAAATCTTGGAAATGTTTCATGATTTTTCAAGATGGCTGCCGAAAAAAACCACTTTTTCGCGGTAGCACGGGAGTATATTTTTACCATGTTCACTTCATTTTAAAAAATCTAATGCTGCATTCTTTTTCAGCTTAAAATTTCCTTTCATTTGATTTTTTTTTTTTTAAATTTGTTATATGACTTTTCAAGATGGCGGCTAAAAAATACCATTTTTCGCGATAGAACGGGAGAATAGTTTTAGTATGTTCACTTCTCTTTAAATATCTCATACATTGTTCCTTTTTAACTGGAAAATTTCTGTAATTTGAACCCATGAATATTTTTTTTAACTTAAAAATTTTTCTGTGATTTTTCAAAATGGCGGCCAAAAACATATTTGTCCCAACAGTACGGATGTATATTTTTGGTATGTTCATTAGGAGCTTGTTACCTACCTTTTCCTACAAGAATCATTTCTGTTTTCTTGTTTGATCCCAAACGCAATTTTTACTGGACTAGATTGGACTTGCCTACTTTTAACACTGGTAAATTATTACAAAGAATTGTTTTTTTTAGAATTACGTTCATACGGCTCAATGTGAATAGGATTATACATAGAATTTACTAGTAAGAGGAAAATTGCAATGTTTGGACTTACATTAGTGTAGCTCTTAGATAAAAAGATGTCAAAAATGGTTCTTTTGTATTGTAACAAAAAATCGTAAATAAAATTGATTTTTATTTATTTAATTACTTATTACACGACTGCGCGTGCGCGACGCGGAGGGTAATGTGTTTATCAGTCTATGTATGTATGTCTGTTCCTATGTGGCGTTCTACAGGCTACACGCCTTGGCCAATTTTGGTAGTTCTTACGTCAATCGATTTGTCTTAACATTGGGAGTGTCACTAAACACATGACAGTAATCAAAAGTACCATTTCAAAAACCAGTTGCCATTTTGTCAGTTTGGGACCGGCACACGCTGGGTGTCGCTTACTGTGTCGCACGCTGCCTGCGTGCGACAAATGCAGATAGTTTTCACTGCCTGAATTTTTTGTTTACTAAGTCTACTAATTGAGGTATCAGTGGCCGAGTGGTCTAAGCGATTGCTTCTCCCACTTGAGGCGATAAGTCAAGACACCTTTGCTCCGGATGTACTTTCCCCTCTTTCTGACGTACAGTTGGCTCTCTGTTTAACGACTTTCAAGGGACCACGAAAAATCGTCCTTAACAAGAAAACGTCCTTAAATAGAATGATTTTAACACTACAGTGGACCATCTGGGACCGTGAAAAGTCGTCATTAAATAGAGAAAGTCGTTAAGTAGAATGTCGTTAAACAGAGAGCCAACTAAAAATTCTTTCATGTTTTCTTTATTACCCGACTGCGCGTGCTCGACGCAAAGGAGGGTAATGTGTTTATAAGTCTATGTACGTATGTTTGTTCCTATGTGGCGTTCTAGCGGCTAAACGCCTTGACCAATTTTGGTAATTTTTACGTTAATCGATTTGTCTTAACCTTGGGAGTGTCACTAAACACATGACAGTAATCAAAATTCACCATATCAACAACCAGTTTCCAACCTTTTGTCAGTTCGGGATCGGCGCACGTTGGGTGTTGCACACTGTGTCGCACGCTACCTGCGTGCGAAAAATGCAGGTAGTTTTCACTGTCTGAATTTTTTGTTTACTAAGTCTACTAATTGGGGTCTCAGTGGCCGAGTAGTCTATCTAAGCAATTGCTTCTCCCACTTGAGGCGGTGGGTCAAGACACATTCGCTCCGGATGTACTTTCCCCTCTTTCTGATGTAAATTCTTTCATGTGTTCTTTAGATGTATTCTGTACTGTAATAAAAAATATATCATGCGTAACGAAGGCAAGACACTCAGATTGTAGTCCTCATCAAAATAAACCCGTGCAATAAGCACCAAAAGAAAGTGAGTCTACTAATTCGGTTTTCATCTCTAACATGTTGCATTTGTTTTTGCTTCGATTGAAGGGACTGTGTTTCGCTACGTGTATTCTCTTGAGAGGCTTTTTCAGTTTTGCTAGAAAGATTCGACTGACGACGTTTCCGATTTCACGTCATGAGTTATACAGGCTGTTTATATAGCTGTGCTGTGGTTGATTTAAGTTCGCGCATTTTTGCCGAAGGTCAAGCATATGTAGCTTTAAGCCGAGTTAGGTCCTTCTAGAGGGAATAATTATCAGTAGTTTAGACCATCACAAGTTACTTAATAAACCTCACGATACAAACAAACTCTCTCAATAAACTGACAAGATTGCGAAATGTACCGTCTTATGATCATAATAACTTAAGTCAATGAAAATTAACTAAAAAGTGTAAAATAAAACATTATTAAATAAAAACAAAAAACCCGACTGCGTAAAAACCAAAAAAACTAAAAAGAAAAATGTATAAGCCCAGTAATTTAGAATGTTACTAAGTACTACTGAATAACTACACCGTTGAAATAGTTTTATAACAGTACACAGATAAGACAAATCATAAATTCAAAAGCAGAATAGAAGGATCAACAGTCTAGGCCCATTCAAATTTTACGGGATTCCTTGAATCAGAAAGGAGTGGGTCCTGACTGTTGATCCTTCTATTCTGCTTTTGAATTTATGATTTGTCTTATCTATGTACGGTTATAAAACGATTTCAACGGTGTAGTTATTCAGTAGTACTTAATAACATTCTAAATTATTGGGCTTATACATTTTTCTTTTTAGTTTTTTTGGTTTTACGCAGTCGGGTTTTTTGTTTTTATTTAATAATTTTTTATTTTTTGAAAAAAAAAAAAAAACTACCTCTTACTGAACCACCCTGTATAGTCATTTTCTTCTGAATAATGTAGATCCTTCTACTTTCCTATTTCTCAAAGAAAAACAAAGTAAAATAGAATTATTTTTGCTTTCGAAACTTCAAAAATTCCAACGTTCTTGTCGGATGTTCTAGAAAGAATTTGTAAGGTTTTTATTTGTTCTTCAATTTAAAGTTCACGATGACAACAGAAGGCGCCATAAATGAAGTCTGGTCGGAGTGGAATGTATTTTATGGCTTTCCTGTTTGTGAAAGAACTTTGAGAGCAAAGTTCTACATAGCGATCAAGAATTTAATAACAACGCTCACAAGAACTGCAGCTGTGTGAAAAGGACATGGGTATAAATTTTTGATGAAGCAGTTGTAATACAAGTTTTGAAGTCTTTCGATCAAAATGGTTGTATAAAAGATCTGAAATGAAATTTCTTCCTTGTTGACTTAGAAGTACATAGGCACATAAAGAGATATGAGAAATAGCTATGCAACCGAAAAGGACATAGGCTTATAAATAAATGTACATAAATATAGCTCGGTGCATAAACAAAGAAATGCACATGTATGTACAAAAAAATAAGATGCATTGATAAACGAATATATTGGTTTACAAATATTAAATTGTTATAATAATGAACAATGATGAAAGTAAGACAAAATTAATACTACTACTTCAATTCAATGCAGTTTTATTATGCTGACCCGTGTAATAAAACTAAAAAATAGGACAAAAATGAAAACAAGGTGTTCCCACATTGTTGACTGCTTTGCGTAACACATTGTTTTTTTTTTTTTTTTTTCTTTTTCCCCTCTCGTTGTTATTATTATTACGACTTGCATTTTCGCATTCATTACGTTTCTGCAGTGTTGCGTCTTCCTTGATTTTTTTTTTTTTTTAAGGTGTAATATCGTTTTTTCACAAGGCTCAACAACATTAGTAATAACAATTCCTATTTTATATTTTATAATGATTGCAATGATGTTTTAGTTTTTAAGTATTACATTTTAAGTTGTAGATTATGTCTCGTAATGTCTTAAGTTTAAAAAAAAATCTGGAGCGGATCCGACACTGCTTCCTTTTACATCTATTAAATAATCGATGTTTTTCAGATGCTTAAAAGAATATTGTTACAAATTCTGTAAATAGTAATTATTGTAGGAACGTAACCTGTAAATAGTTTCCCGTAATGAATATACAACCCCTTTTTCATACGGCTAAAGTATACGACCCCTATTTTGTTTCTTTTCATTGATAACGGTCTACGCATTTCGCGAAGAGGTAAGAATGTTGTGGAAAAATCTTTTCGGTGTATTTAAGCCGTTAGCGATGGATAAACAGTTAGTTTCAACTGAGGATTTCGAACTGAGCGTGTGTATTTGCTCTGTTTATAGCGAGGCATTTCGCTGTGTTGTTTTCGTATTTGGAAGTAAATACGTGTGTAAACGTTGAGTTTACGGTGTTGTGTGATAATTGCTTAATTGCTGATGAATAATTTAGCAGTGGTTGAAGATCTTTCCTGTACATAGTGTAAATAAATTTCCTGTGTTTTTATCAAGAACTGTGTCTTCATTTCAAGAAAGTGGAAGTCGCACCGAATCCGTTACAATTTGGCGCCCAACGTGGGGCTACTTCTGGACTTTCTTGGAGTAAGTGTGACTTTGGACATTATTTTCATAAAGACTTTTTAAATTTGGACTTTGTTTTTATGGTGATTACTCGCGCAATGGATGAACAATTAAAACAACTTCTTGACGCAATCACCTCTGTGAAAAGTGATTTGACTGCAAGTATGTTGGCAAATCAAGACCAGTTAAAAAGCGATTTAACGGTGCTGAAAAAGGACTTAACGTCTAACCAAGAAGAAATTAAAAACGACCTTATTTCGGTAAAGACTGTGATGGAAAATAAATTTAATGACATAGAGCATCGAGTTGATGCTATTGAAGAAAAATTTGATACCGTTGAAAGCCGATTCAATGCTGTAGAAAATAAATTTGAAGAAGAAGATAGAAGATTTCATCTACTTAAAGAAGAGATCGTTAAGGACGTGGAACGGAGATTGGCGACCGCGGAAAGCAGCTCTGTACAGTTTGGCGCTCCCACATCTGTTGCTCGACCGTCCATTAAACTGGCCACATTTGATGGGAAAAGTTCGTGGCAGGTATACAAGACCCAGTTCATGATAGTGGCGGAAGCGAACGGATGGGACTCTGCTACCAAGGCCTGCCATCTTGCAGCATCCCTGAGAGGTGACGCAGCGGACATTCTTCAGACCCTTCCGGACAGCCAGCGCCTGGATTTCGCCGCCCTCACATCTGCGTTGGAGCTTCGCTTCGGTGAGAAGTGCCAGAAAGATTTCAGCCGACTCCAGTTGAAGTCCCGTTTCCAGAAAACCGGGGAGACCCTGCAAGAGCTAGCGGCGGACGTCGAGAGACTGTCTCATCTTGCTTTTTGCGACTGTCCTGCGGATGTTCGAGACAACCTGGCGCTCAGCTACTACATCGACGGGGTTCGAGATCCGGAAATCCAGAAAGCTCTACGGATGGCGGATGTCAAAGACCTGAGTTCTGCTGTTGTGTATGCGATGAAGTTGGAGGCCGCCCAGCAAGCAACCCGCAAGGATCGCCATTCAATCCGCGGCGTGAAAACTGATGAGCCTGATCCGGTCTCGTCACGCTTTGCTGAACTGGAAAAGCAAATAAAAGAAATTGCAGGAATCCTCAAAAGGACTTCGACTCCCAAGTACCAAAATGGACAATCACTTAAGTGCTTTAAATGTGGCGGCGAGGGTCACTTACGAAGAAACTGTGAAGCTCGACAAGAAACCAGAGGGAAGAGCACCTCTCCCTCCCAGGTCCAGGAAAACTAAGCCATGGCAATCTCGCGGGGCGGAGGTCGCCAAATTGGAATGAGCCCCATCTTAAAGTTTTCCAGATTTCATCGACGAGTGGCGGCAGTAATGGACTGTTTGTTTACGCATATGTAAACGGGTTTCCATGCGAACTGATTATTGACACTGGAGCCAATGTTACGATCATTAGAACAGATGTGGCTCGTCAATTTGGACTCAACATTCTGTGGACGCCGCCCTGCGTTACCCTCCAAACTGTGACAGGTGACAAGATCGAGATTGAAGGTAAAGTGAACTTAGAAATTGTGTTTGGAAATGCCATTTACCATCATACCGCATTCGTTGCTGCTATCATAGACCCCTTCATTCTCGGATTGGACTTTTTAAAGAAGTATGACTTCAACCTCGATTTCAAGACTAACGAGCTGCACTCGACGAGAGAAGACATAGCAGTCTTTCCCGCAGAAAGTGATGTAAAATCCGCTCATCAAATAATTGCCCAAACAGATTTATCAATTCCCTCAAGGTCAGAATCATTAATACCCGGCTCCATTGAAGAAAGCAATAGTTTTAGATTTGGACTCATTGAATACCCCAACTTAAGCAATAACCCAAAAGGAGTGCTAGTAGCATCTACGCTTGTGGACCTTTCCAAGGATGTAATTCCTGTGAGAGTCGCCAACGTGGGTGAAAGGCCAAGGAATATCCGGAAAGATGAAGTGTTAGCAACTTGTACTCCCGTAAACTGCATCATTAGAAGAATCAATTCCCCCGAGACTGTGTCTTCTGAGTCCTTGACATCGAAGTTAATTGGGAGTGCACCCTTATCGAAGGATCAAAGAACTGCTGCGGAACAATTGGTGGACGACTTCAAGCATCTGTTTTCATCTACATCGGAGGATGTTGGCCGTACGAATTTAACGCAGCATAGGATTTACACTGGAGAACACCCCCCTATTAAACAGCATCCAAGACGACTACCGTTCGCTAAGAAGGAAGAGGTTGAAACCCTCCTGAAAGAGATGAAGGAGAATGATGTAATCGAACCGTCATCCAGTCCTTGGGCCTCTCCCATCGTCTTGGTCCGAAAGAAAGATGGCTCCACCAGATTTTGTGTCGATTACCGACGACTGAATGAAATCACCAAGAAAGACAGTTACCCTCTTCCACGGATAGACGATACCTTGGACACTCTTTCCGGACACAAGTGGTTTTCGACCCTGGACTTGAAGAGCGGCTACTGGCAGGTTGAGATACACCCTGAGGATCGAGAGAAGACAGCGTTTACAACTGGACAAGGCTTATGGCAGTTTAAAGTGATGCCCTTCGGCCTCTGCAATGCACCAGCTACGTTCGAGCGTCTTATGGAGACAGTGTTAAGAGGACTCTCTTACGAATCCTGTCTGGTCTACTTAGACGATATCATCATCGTGGGACGCAGCTTCGAAGAACATCTGGCAAATCTTAGGAAGGTGCTGCAAAAGCTTAAGGAAGCCAATCTGAAGTTAAGCCCGTCCAAATGTAATTTGTTTCGCCGGGAAGTGAACTACCTTGGTCACATCATCTCTTCTGAGGGTGTGCAAACCGATCCAGAGAAGGTATCTGCGGTCAGGAGTTGGAGTCGTCCCGAAAACATCCATCAGTTGCGAAGTTTCCTGGGGCTCTGCACGTACTACAGGAAGTTTGTGAAGGGTTTTTCCAACATTGCACGACCTTTGCATAAGCTGACGGAGAGCAAGCAAAAGTTTGAATGGTCCAAAGAATGCGAAGATGCATTTCTACGACTGAAGGAGGCTTTAACATCAACGCCTATCCTCGCCTATCTTCAGCCTGAAAAATCCTTCATCCTGGACACTGATGCGAGCAACGAGGGAATTGGAGCTGTTTTATCCCAAGAAATTGACGGAAATGAACATGTCATCGCTTACTGGAGCAAATGCTTATCAAAGTCGGAGCGAAATTACTGCGTCACCAGAAAGGAGTTACTGGCCATAGTGAAAGCTGTAGAACACTTCCATCATTACCTCTACGGCCGAAAATTTCTGCTTCGGACAGATCATGCCTCGTTAACTTGGCTTTTGAACTTCAAGAATCCAGAAGGCCAGATAGCCAGGTGGATACAGCGGCTCCAGGAATATGACATGGAGATCAAGCACCGAAAAGGGTTGTCTCACGGTAATGCAGACGCTTTATCAAGGAGACCCTGTCCTGAGAACTGCAATTATTGTTCCCGAATCGAGAAACAGTATGGAACGACTAGCCCTACTGCCTATCAGGTGACAGTGACTCCAACATCATCAGAACCTGATCCATGGAGTGATGACGAAGTTCGAAAAGATCAACTTGAAGACCCCGACATAAAACCAATTTTAGAGTTCATGGAAAGTGACAGTCGACGCCCTAGCTGGCAGGACGTTTCCATCTTCAGTCCTGCAACAAAAAGATACTGGGCTTTATGGAACTCACTCCATTTACGGAACGGCGTGCTACACCGGAAATGGGAATCTGACGACGGCAAGACATCTAGGTGGCAGTTACTACTTCCTCGATCCAAGATTTCAGATGTTCTGAAAGAAATACATAGTAGTGCGACTGGAGGACATTTTGGTGTCTTGAAAACTCTCAATAAAGTTCGGGAGCGCTTCTTCTGGAGCAAGGCGAAGGATGACGTGGAGAAGTGGTGCCATTCTTGTGACGCCTGTGCTGCTCGTAAAGGACCGAAGAAGAGAAGCAGAGAAAAGCTACATCTGTACAACGTTGGAGCTCCTTTCGAACGAATTGGGATCGACATCCTGGGTCCTCTACCAAGAACTGCTGATGGGAACAAACACATTCTTGTTTCCATCGACTACTTCACCAAATGGCCGGAAGCATATCCCATTCCAGATCAAGAGGCTACTACCGTAGCAGAGACTCTAGTCCAACATTGGATCTCGAGATACGGAACACCTTTGCAGATTCATTCCGATCAAGGGAGGAATTTCATCTCTGCTGTGTTTAAGGGCCTATGTCAAATTTTCGGAATTGAGAAAACTAGGACAACACCACTACACCCACAATCGGACGGCATGGTGGAGAGATTTAACCGCACCATCCTGAATAATCTCTCACTTATGGTATCCAGAAATCAACAGGATTGGGACAAGAAGCTACCTTTGTTCCTGCTGGCCTACCGCAGTGCTGTCCACGAGACTACCGGATATGCCCCATCTCAGATGCTCTTCGGACGAGAGCTTCGGCTACCTTGTGATCTCGTCTTCGGTCGTCCTCCGGATGCGCCTGCATCGCCTGAGGAGTACATCCAGGATCTCCAGGCCCGGTTGGAAGACGTTCATAACTTCGCACGAGAGCGAATCAACATCGCGGCGGAGAAGATGAAGACCCGATACGACACAAGGTCTACTGGACATGAATTCAACGAAGGCGACAAGGTTTGGTTATGGAATCCCATCCGACGGAAAGGTCTGTCACCCAAATTGCAGTCGCATTGGGATGGACCCTACAACGTCCTTAACCGACTAAATGACGTCGTAGTGTGGATCCAAAAATCACCTAATGCAAAACCTAGGGTTGTACATTATGATCGGTTAGCCCCATACTATGGCCATAGTTCATGAGTATTACGTAAACAACCATGGTTGATAACATAAAAGTTGTAAATAATTTTTGCTTTTAATGTTTAGTAATATTTCTTGTTATTATTGTGTTTTCTGTATCTGTTAGTTATTAATTAATGTGTATATTTGTAAACTTGTGATAGAAGTTTGGCACCCTTTCTGGGGATTGTACTGCCCGGGACGTGCAGTCCTTAGGAAGGGGGCAATGTTACAAATTCTGTAAATAGTAATTATTGTAGGAACGTAACCTGTAAATAGTTTCCCGTAATGAATATACAACCCCTTTTTCATTCGGCTAAAGTATACGACCCCTATTTTCTTTCTTTTAATTGATAACGGTCTACGCATTTCGCGAAGAGGTAAGAATGTTGTGGAAAATTCTTTTCGGTGTATTTAAGCCGTTAGCGATGGATAAACAGTTAGTTTCGACTGAGGATTTCGAACTGAGCGTGTGTATTTGCTCTGTTTATAGCGAGGCATTTCGCTGTGTTGTTTTCGTATTTGGAAGTAAATACGTGTGTAAACGTTGAGTTTACGGTGTTGTGTGATAATTGCTTAATTGCTGATGAATAATTTAACAGTTAATAAATTTCCTGTGTTTTTATCAAGAACTGTGTCTTCATTTCAAGAAAGTGGAAGTCGCACCGAATCCGTTACAATATGATTGTATGTGCTCATTTCATTCAGTAGCTTTATAAGCAATACTTCTTGAATGAATATCATTCTAAACATTTTTCTACACATATAAAGAGTATGGTAAAAGTAGAGAATTGTAATTTCAAATGAAAAGAAAAGTTATAATTTATCACTATCTCTGATATAAAACTGCGTAAAAACGGTATGGAAACACTATAAAGAACAAAAGTACAATATAACAGGACCTTGCATTGAGTAAAAAAAACACTTTAAATAATGGCTGATAAATCACCAAGTTCCCAACAAAACTTGGCGACCAAAAGCTTGACCATATATTGCCAAGTGGTCGCCAAGTTATATCATCACTCAGTCTGCATTAAAAGTAACACCGTTTTGCCCCAAGAAGGTGTAAAAGACACCTATTGTTTCCGAATGCAATTACTACTCAGAATCAAAATGCTAAGTTTCAACCTTTTACAGTTACTGTTTTTAAGTTATGCGAGATCCATACGTACATACGCACATACAGACCTCACTAGAATAATCATTAAAATTAACTCGCGGATTGTCAAAATAAATATTTCAGCAGGCCATACGTTTACATCAGCGAATGCGAATGGGCCGAAAAAACTATTCAACATTCATTCAGTTTTGAATAAATGAAATTAAAGGGGGGGGGGGATTTTCGCTTTTTCCATACGTCTTTCACTTTGTTAGATGAAGTAAAAATAGCAGTTTTTTAATTTTTTTAATATGTTATTTGTTTAAATCAGTCCTATTCAGTTTTAGACAATGCCATTAAGTAGCAGTTACGTATTTTTTACATTAGCTACCAGTTTTGTTGGCAATGGTATACTGAGCTTCAATGTATAAACAGCTTTAATGTATACAATGTATAGATGATCGTTTATTTCAAATTTTCTACCATAATATCATAAAAATTTAGGAGACCTTAAAAGGACCAAAGAGCAACGGACCAGCGTGTTTTTTCTAGGAACAGGAATGGATGGTGCGGCACGGTTTTCATTTCCTTTTAGAACCAGAACGTATCAGACAGACGTTTATCTAATAAAAATATCGAATAATTAAGAATTTTCTGAAGATTTTTCAGTTGGGAGAGATGAAGCACGTTGGTCTACTTTTCTACTTTTAGTTTTTCATCTTATCAAGAAATTAAATGAGAAGTTTGATTTTCCACCATGAGGTTCATTGAGCATTTTTTTCCATCCCAGATTTTTTATTTTCTTTTTTAAATGCTCAATTCATTAACTTTTTTTATATGATTTTTTAAAAGAACTCTGAAGAAGATCAACGTTCCCTGAGCATGGGGTACGTTGATCTGCGTCAGTAAAACAACTTCTATAGCAATTTAAATAATGAATAACTTCCAATATTGTAACTAACTTATATTTTTGCTGTTTTTCCGTGAAAAACAAATTAAATTCAAAGAATAATATAACATATTAAAATATTAAATTGACCACCTTCTACTTTTGCATTTTTTATGCAAGAACCAACTACATTTTCTCAAAAAATAGCACATCTCGGGTCTTTATCAACTTCACTGTTGTTAATTAATGTAATATTTATTTCCTAATTCTTCTAAAAATTTAACTTTTTGTGGGCGTTCTAAATTAATCATACCTAGCGTATTTGGTTTGAAGAAATGCTGTCATATTTTGGTTTTCTTTAAAGTAACAAATAAGAAAACTACAAATAAGTATAAAAAAAGTACTTACTTTAGGTAAGGAATTCAATTTATTACTTTGCTCATTCCAAACATTTCAAAAATAAAGTTGCCGACATATAAAAATTACTTAGCGCTAAAAAACTAGCGATAACATTTGTTTCTTAAACACAGTTTGTTCTATATAACAAACCATGTGATTCTGTTCTATTACTTGTTGGACTATAGGTGGTCATAATTTGTTGGTCATTAACTAAATGAAACATATTAATAGATTGAGACCGGTCCAACGTGCACCGCTGTCCTACGAGCCCCATCTTCCTTCATATATTTTTTGCAATATCACATAAGAAAGATCAATCAATACATTTGTGCTAAAAGTAAAATAAAAAATAACGACATCAAAATTCACAAATTGCAGATTGCTGCAGACACGTGTTTCCGTGTTGCAAGGAACGCCTTTTTCAATGCAAAAGAAATGAGCTTATGGATGAAACGACATCCGACAAAAGCACGTGTCTGCAATAATCTGCCATTTGTGCTTTTTGACGTTGTTATTCCTTATTTCACTTTATATCACATAAGTAAGTACTTCGTCAGAAACTTAAGTATTGACAAAAGAGAATGAGACAAAAAGTAAAACAAACTTTTTTTCACAATATTCTGTTTTGCCTAACAGGATGTTCATAATTTCAGTTTCTTGTTTTCTGATCTATTATTTATTCATCTGCTTCCAACAGCATTGTGTTTTCTTACACTAATACAACACATGTTCAATAAACTGTTACACATTTCTGGCAATTACTGTATGACATAAAATCTTTCAATTCTTTCTACCCCTTTACTAAAAACAGTGAAAAGTTCGTGTTTATTTTTATACTTAAAGAAGCGAAATATTCAAAAGACTTTAAAAGCTTAAGATAACAGAATTGCTAGTAGTTTTTCGGAAACTTGTGCATCAGTGCGGTGTTTTCATCGCCGTATTAAACCTCTCTAAGGACATTACTTTCGCGTCATAAAATTTACGTTGTTCAGTGATGCAAAAATCAAAGGACATGGTATGGTAATTTTTCAACCAAAAAAAAAGCTACTGCACCAATGGTATTTAAAAAAAAAATTGTAGGACTTTATAAAAATATAAATTCTTGCTTGCTGTTCCTTGTTCCGAGTAAAAAAGGAAAAAAAAAATAATTTAGAAAATTTAAGCAGTTCTAAATTAAAATAATGCATTACAATTGAAAAAAAAATACAAAAATAATTAAATGAAAAACAAACTTTAATTTTTGTCTGAATTTCCAAATTTTACAAGACGTCACATTACATGGCAATGGACTGAAGCGTGGCAAACATGGACTATTAATTTCCACATTTTCCTAAATATATATTTTTTTTAAAGATCTTTTAATTTTTTGTGATTACGCTTTTTTTTAGCAACTTTATTATTTTTCATCAAAGTTTATTTACCAATCGTTCCATAAAAAACATTTGAAAGGTTTTTACCGCTGCTTTACATTCCTGGTAAGAAAGAACCTGCAGATACCTGTACTAAAGAAGACAAACAATTGTTTTCTCAGTATTCCATTTTGACAACCTTCCTGCATCTTCCTGCATTTAATTTCATTTACAATGATCCGAATATATTTTTAATTATCTGTATGAATGTATATCAGGCATATTAACGGACAAACAGGTAGATTTAGTTTTTCAATTAGTTTCTTCGGTTTTTACAAAACATGTAATATTTATTTTTTTTAAAGAAGTAAATACTGTATGTATTAGGCATGCTGATCGCATTCATACACAGAAAATCGCGTAAGCATTTCTTGAAAATTGAAAGACAGGTTTTAGCTGGAATCATTAATTCCTGCAATCCAAAATATTTCTTTAGAATCCAGCACAACAAAACTGTAAAACTAAAAGGAACTTATCATTTTTCAAAGTTATTTCCATATCAAAACCGATTCAGCAACTTGACAGAATGACAAAATGTCATTCCTCGTTCCGGCATGTCAAAAATTTTGAAACTACTCCTCACTTCCCAATTGAATAACAGAAGAATAATTTTCTGCAACTGGGAGAACAAATCAACTCAAGTTTACAAATGACTGTCTTTTCTAACAACAGGCAATTAGAGGTTCTGAAACTTGATTGCGATCTGTCTGGAAATAAATTATAGCTACTTAATTATGACAGGCATTAATGCGATTTTTATTAAAGATCCATTTTACAGAGAACTTGTGATAGCAAGCGTTAAAAATATAAATTGATGGAGCTGAGAAGATATTCTACGATAAGTAAAACAAAAATAGATTTATTTTTCACCTCTCGACAATTCATAGCACATTAAATGAAATAGAAGACGAGTGTATACAGTGATAACTTAAAGTTTAATTTCATTTTTTCTTATTGATAAACAATTAATGTTAAAATTAGATTTTTATTTCGCGCTTTTTTTCAGCGAAAACCAAATAAGAAAGCTTGTACAATAAAGCTAACGTACAATAAATGACAAAAATGAAAAAAGAAAAATGAAACATTTATAGTTTACTAGCCCACGGCAGTATAAATGGCTGTATGCGGTAGTATGTTCCTTATGCAAATCCACAGTTTGCGTCGTATTTTTACCAAATTCAATAAGAAATCCTTTTATGCTCAGGAATTCACGCGTAAGGAGGTTTCCCTTATACAAATCCAATTTACGACGGAAATTTGCCAAATTTGGCCCAATTGTCCTTTTTTCCCAGGAATTCACGTTACGGAATTTTCCCCCGTATGGACTGAACCTCCCCCCCCCCCACACACAGTTTTAAAAGTACATTTCTTAGTTGCATATCTGTTCGGGACTAAGATATAATGATTAGAAAGATTCCCGATAAGAAAGCTGATTTGAAGTGTCATGATTGCACTTAATTGAAGATGATGAAATAATTTTACAGAAGTCTTTGTGTTTGCATTGGATAAGTACGAAATTTAAATAACTATGTGATATAACTTACTAGAAATCTAGTTCAAAGTTCAATGTTATTAAACTATGATAAATGTATGTCCGTTCAAATATTATCATTTTATTTGTGCAGGGCTTTCAAACTTTGTTAGTTTACATCAGCAGACCATCGGTAGTTAAATTTAATTAAATTTAAATTCAATGTTCAATTATGTACTTGCAATAAAAAAGTACTATGGGTAAGATAGAAATTTATGGAGTCTCACAGTTCTGTTCTCGCTGTTACTTCATTGCAAACTGTAAACTATGCGATGTGATTTTCAGACAAAGAAACTAAAATAGATCATTCTACTGCTGAAATGTACTTCTCTACATAGTATAAAATGAAGTCTCCAAAAAGCGTCTGTGTGTTTGAACTCGCAAAACTCGAGAACTACCCGGCCAATTTTGCTGAAATTTTCACAGTTTGTTCCTTTAAGTCCTGAGAAGGTTTGCAGACCAGTTTGAAAACAATTCGATGAATAGTTCATTTTTTATTCCAATTTAGGCCCAATTTTCACATAAATTCCCAATAATGGGGGTGAAAAATTACTCGCAAAGAGTAATATTTTATATCGTTGGAAAGGGAAGAATTTTCCGCGTTCTACGCAATTTGTTCCAATGCTCTAACTTAATTGCGGCGGGAGTTTTTGACGTTTTTAGCTCGAATTTTTTTAGGCTTAGCTGAAATTTAGGCACTACTTTCTTCATTAAATCCATCAATAAAAATTGAAGGAATTGTCCCTTAGTTTTCTTTTCGACAGCACTGGAAAGAGCTGCGTTTCTTACTCCAGATCTAACTCGACCTAAGGTTGGAAGTTTAACCCTCTATCTCTATTAGAAAAAAAGTTACAAGCGAATTAAATGAAGTTCAAAAACCTGTTCTCTATTCAAGTTTTTAACCATTTTATTTCGCGTTTCCACGGTAACGCTTTTTGAATCCATTGTTTATTTCCATCTTTCTCATTTTCAATTCTTAAACTTATTTAATTTTGTGTTTTCATGGTTACACCTTTTAAATCCCTCTTTCTCATTTTGTTTTAATTTCTTAAAAGTATTTTAGTATCTGTCGTCATTGTTTTTCGAGTAAATTTTGCATGATGGTTTCTTTTTCTTTCAATTAATCCTGGTTGTTGAAGATACTTCACTTGACGCAATGGTTTTTTTTTTTTTCAAGGTAGACAGGGCAAAGCCGGGCAACGCAGTTAGTTAAATAATAAAATAATGTGTAAAACTAAAAATACCAGACTTAAATGTTTCACCAACAACTTAGAAACAATACAACAAACAACGCACACATTTTAGTTCGATGGAGTACAAGTATAATGATATGCCTAGTTATTTTTTTAATATCCGATTTAAAAGCAACATCCAATCTATAATACTGTTACAGTATGTTAACTTAACTTTTCAAAGGATTTGCCAGTCTAGAAACATTCGAACAGAAAATAAATTACTGCCGTCTCTTTCTTCTTCGCCTCATTGCACCCACTCGTACTGATCACAAAAAAGAATGAATTTTTAAGGGTAGAAAATCTCACTTAAAATAAAATAAGCATTCCTCCGGATTTTTTTTTTTCTATTATTAAAAACTCTTAGTGTTGGTCGCTTATTGTTTTTATTTTTCAAGCTAATATTTCTGATTTCTGACTGTCAAAAATATGAAGTTTTCAAAAACAAATGAAGTAATATTTACTGGAATTTATAATCTATACATATAATAAAATAAGATGTGTGTGTGTGTGTGGCGCGCTTCCCGGGAAAACGGTAAATCCTAGAAAGATGAAATATGGTATACAGGTGCAGTTTTTGCCGAAAATGTGCACCTCGGGCTTCGATTTTTGATATTTTAATTAGAAAAAAAGTTATTTAATGTTTTATGTGTTTTTTTGCACTTTTTACCTCACAGACCCTGAACCAATTGCACCACACAAATATTTTTTGTACAAAAGTGTAGGAAATTTAATTTTAAATATGATGAATGAAAAAAGTTTCAAGTTAGAGCAATTTTTGTATTTTCTATGAATTTTTGAAAAATCTTTAATTTGCATTTTTTTCTGGGTTTTATTTTTTTCTAATATCATCCTGCGAGAAGTATAAAAGCCTTATTTCTAGAATTTAAGTTGGTAATAGTAAAAACATTTCACCCTCTTCAGAAGGAAAAAGTTCTTAAAAATACGCAATAGTTTTTTTTTTTTTTACAATTTTTTTAATGCTGAACACATCATGTCTTTCCACACATCGGTCGAAAAAAGCGTTCTTCAATCTTTTATGCTTTTGACGTCACTACTTGGATTTCGATTCGATATTTACGATGGAATCTTAATCGCAAACAATGTTAATCTTTTTTTTTTTACTATATAGCTTACTTCTACATTTTATGACGTGATGATCACGTGCTTTTCCGGCAGCGCTTGCTTTTTTTCGTTCCTTTTTTTGTTTTAATTAAGGATTGCATTTATTCCCCCCCCCCCCAAGCTGGACGTTTTGCTGTATCTATATTACGTTACATTTCATAGTTGTGAGCATTTAATTCAATTAAAACAGCGAGATTTTTTTTCTTTGTCAAACGCTACTTTTTGCGCACTACGGGGAATTTAAGAGGTAACTTTTTTTTCGCTCTACTTAAATAAAAAAGCGGTTTTTTGAGTGATCTTTGTTTTTATTAGGAACTGGGCGAGGAGGTTAAAATAAATAGAGATGGATAAGAAAATTTAGAGATAGATCGTAAAGGTAGATAGCCGCCGAAGGCGGCAATCTTGGCGTAAAAATGTGAATGGCACAAAAAAAGATAAAGATGGATTAATACTGTTGCCAAATTAATCTAAACAGCCGCCTTAGGCGGCAAACTTGAAGTAAAAAGGTAAATGACAAGTTAGCCAAACAGCCGGCGTAGGTGGTTGCTTGCATAGAAAGGCGAATGGCGTAAGAAGGCGAACCAGCTGGTCGCCGCAGGCGGCTAGTTAATAATAATAAAATGAGTTTTGCTGATAATATTGGCTGATAAAACATAAAATTTACGTTGGTATGATTAAACTTTCGTGTATTCGAATGATTAACGCTTTTGATTCCTAGAAATAAAGGAGATGAAAGACATGTGTGGCGACTAAATGCTGGATTACTTTTGAGAAAATGCAATTACAAACACTTGGAGATAAAGATCTTAGAGAAAGTATAAAAAAAAATTAATTTAAACTCACAGGGAAAATAAACAAAATAACTTTTAAAATGAAAAAAAAAAAAGCGCATAAGAGCCGCATAATTTGATTTCTTTAAAATTTTAAAATGTGCACTAACAAAAAGTAACAAATGGCAACAAACAACTAAGATTAAAGGAAAAAATACTACTGAGAGATATAATATAATGTTAAGCGAGGATGATACTTAAACTGGAAATTTTCTACGTGTAGGTCTTCTTAGAAGCGAGATAGCAATAAGTGAAAGATGCGCAATGAAATCATAAAAGTACTCATATTTAAGAAATGATAATTTAACTAAATGGAAGCAGAGCAAAAGGACTTGCGTCACATTAAAAATTTACATGTATACAAAGTACATGTACATTTATACGACCAAAACGTTCAGAAATAGAGGTCACCAATGACAGCGCTGGAGAATATAGTTAATGTTAAATTGTTATATATGAATGTGCGTGTGTGTGTGTGTGTGTGCGTGCACTGTACACTCACTGGCAAATGAATTAGAAGCCTTTGAGATTTGCATTTGAATGCGTGCTAAGGAAGAAGTATGCAAATTTTTTGTTATGACGCGGGTTACACTTGGTAGAATGCTAGTATAAGTAAGGTGTACGAGTCTTTTTTGCGCGATGAATGAAGTAAAAGGGGAAAAACGACAGATCTTTCACCATTTGAAAAAGTGCTTATTGTTGGTACCCGTTTAGTAAGTTTCGAAGATAGCAGATCTCACTGGATTCTCAAAGGCACACTGTTAAAAATTCAGGAATTTTTTCTGGTAATTGTTACTGTAAAATAACGGACTTGCAGCATCGCTGATTTTTACGGTAATTTATACCGGAGAAATAAGCGATCCCAGCGCCAATTGGTTGCTATGGCCTACCAAGGAAACCGTAAAAATTTACAGTAACATTTGATTTGTACGGTAATAGTTACTGGCAACATGGATGCCAACAACAATTACCGTAAATTTTCCGGGAAATTTTTAACATTGCAGCTATATCTAAGGTTTTCGAAAAATGGAATCAGAACTCAGTCTTTCTTCAGAAGGCGTCACTGCCTTACCATGCACAATGTTCAATTGAAACACACAATTGAACAACTGATTATAGATACCAGTTTTAGGATATCTAAGAATCCCTTTATCGGCACAAAATGTATGAAATTTTGGGTGCAAAGACACCCGAGAGAACTTGAGCATTTACTTAATTATGCTTTTCAATGTTGTGTCCTCTTACTGATAAAGCAGCTTTAGTTTTGGATTTTACTACAAGCCTGGATCGTAACATAAACGTTGTGACTTGTCCACTACCTTTAGGCTAAACGCCACTTTGTTCCTTTGGTTGCTATGGTGAAGTAGCATGTTTTGTTTCTTACTTGAGATTTCCTATTAAATCCATATCAATCTATATTCAAGAAGCATAACAATCAAGAAACGAAACACGGTACTTCATCATAGCAGACATAGGAAGCAAGTGACATCCAGCCCCAAAATGGCGAAGTGTCGATGATAAGGCTTTAGATTTTACCTGATTCCATTATATTTCGTCATGATTTTTAGAGTAAAAAAAAAAGGTACCGTACGACCCAAAATATGCGTTGTCTCATTTTTTTCCTTCTTTAAAATTACAGTAAATATTTTTAATTCTTAATTCAACGATATTTACTTATGAATTATGACAACAATGTTTCAAATATTCAAAACCACATATGATGCTTAGAAATAAAATTTTGTAATAAGTTAGCTTTGGAGCTTCATAAACATCCTTTACTTCTTTCGTTGTTTGCATGAAACACACGCAAACCAACCAGTCCTAATTTTTGAAAGGGATAGTTTGAAAGAATCTGTGCTTAATGCCCCAAGTCAAACAAACCTTCGGCTGAAAACTCGTTTCATGTTTCCGCTTTCCTTTGAATTAGGAGACCGGGGAGTTCCTAAGCCGTCAATTGACAAACTTGTTATCCAGAGCAGATTTCATTTTAGATGCCTCGCGGGAGATTAGCTAAGCGAAAGCGTGAAAGAGTTTGCGATGAAAGAAAAGGTTTTCTTCTGGGGTCTCGGAGTCATAAAGAGGCTTTTATTTTAATGAAGTGTTTTGATCGAGCTCTTTTTTTTTTTTTTTTTTTTTCAAAAATTTAAATATTACATTGGGAAAAACCTGATGTGAATAAAAATATAATTAATTCATTTTACTTAATCATTTATTTAACGTCTGAAATATTAAAACTGTAAATAAACTAAAGATAAATTTTTTTTTTTTTTTTCATAGCAGTCAATTTAAAATGGCAACAATGAAAGATGACACACAACAAAAGTTCTTAAAAATAACACAAGAACAAGAACGGTACGACTGCAGTTAAAATTAAAAGATATAAAAAAAATGGTTACTAGGAGAATGTCACTGCTTTTGTTAGTTAAAAACAATGTCTTAGTAAAACAATATATAAAATTGCTCAAACATGGTATAAGCTAGAAAAAACAGTTAAGTACTTTAAATAAGCACAAAAAAAGTACGCAAAACCATTCATGTCGACTAGAAAAAAATCACCGTTCTTCTTAATGAAACACAAGGACAACGAGAAGCAATATTAATCAAGTGTCCAAACCTAACCAGTCCAAGCCATGCGGGTATAGCATGATGAAACATGCGAAACCTAAAGCTAAAAGGTGAGGCGTGGGTAGAAATAATTACCAGGACAAGGAATTAATAATCACCTTTGTGCTTTAAAAAAAAGTAAATTAAACAACGTAATAAAATACACATTTCTGCATAAAGTTTTTTTTTTTTTTTTTTTTTTTTTGCAAATTGTGCAGTTATTCACCAAATTCCAAGCCACGCTTACTCTTTTGAACACTAGGTGGCAGGGCTGCACGGGGTCACTCAAAACTTCAGGCGGAAGTCTTATTTGCATTGCTTCTTACGACGAATTGCTCTGTTTACGTATCTGTAATTTGATAGAATTTTTTTAATTAATCATGAATTTCAAAGGCGCAAAATTTTCGTAAAAAGAGGGGATGTTGTTCTGCTTTCGGGTACAGCATGAGGACAGGAGCAAATAAGATATCAGAAATAAAGATGTTCAAATTTCTAAAGGTCCTGATCGTCGAATCAAAGCCAATGCTTTAAAGCGAAAGGATTGAATCTTAATGAATATTATGTAGTAAACACACTTTGTGCAAGGTATTTACGAGCTGGAAACATTCACCTTAATTTCATCAGCTTTGTATTTTTACTGTAATGTGTGAAGATCTATATTGATCTATATTAAATTAATTATTAGAAAAACTCAACCTGAACAATTTTTTATTTGCTTCCTGCAAAGCTGAAAGTATCCAGTGTTTTGACGGGTTTCAATGTTTGATTTGTGTGATTAAAATAAAGAACCACTATTCATTACCTCATGAGAAAAAAACTTCCCATAGCTCGAACTATCAATAACTCGGACCATTTAGCCCGTCTCTTGGGACTTCGAGTTATTGACGGTACTTTAATATTAGGCGCTCTAATTGTAAACAAATTTAGATATTCGACAATCGGTAAACAAACACATTAATTAAAGTTATAGTATAGTATCATAGTAGAGCTATTGGTATTACATTCAAAGCAATTTTAACGCAGGAGAAAGCACTCGGAGATTAAATTTAAATTTTGTTATCTTTCAATATTTTTTTATGCCTATCAATCTTGCTACAGAAGCAAGTTGATTAAACAAAAAAAAAAGTGATGAACAAATATGTAATAAAATATATTAAATATCAAACCTGAAAATTAGGTAGCAACTGTAATAAGTGTGTGTGAACTGAAAAGCTACAACAGGAGAATTGATTGAATATGACACCAAAACTCCCTGTCATAGCCATTCTGTGTGAACACAATGCAGAAAAGCTTCCATCTTCGAAAAAATAGCTTCAACTTAAGAATGAGAATTACAATTCACAACGTACTTGCAATCCAGTAGATTTGTGATTCTTGAAAGCAGACTTTGTATCAACTTTATTTCTGTTTAGGAGGTATTCATAAATGCTTATCATTGAAATCGCGGTAATGATCGACAAACGAAGACTCGTTTGTTTTTTTTTTTTTGTTTTTTTTTTTTTTTGAGCAATCACGGTTGCTTATTGCTTTCATTTGACTGTTTTTGGTGTCCTATCATTTTATTTTCCCACCGCCACCCTCCGCACCATCACCGTCGACCGGCTCCTCACGATGCTGCTCCTATAGCGAAAACCGTCTCCAGGTTGCATCCATATCCTACACACATGCGCATACATACACAACTACACACACACACACATACATACACACACACACAAACACATACACACATGCATACATACAAACACACAAAAACATACACACACACAAACGTATACATGTCCTACACACACGCGCATACATACACATCTACACACGCACACATACACACATAAACATATACACACACGCATACAAACACACAAAAACATACACACACACACAAACACATACACACAACTACCCACACATTCATGCCTGCACACAGACACAAACACTTATGCCTACACACACATACACATATCCCGCCCCCACGCACACACATTCATACACACAACTACCCACATACTTATGCCAGCACACAGACACAAACACACATGCCTACACACACATACACATACCCCTACACACAAACACACATACCCCACACACAAACACACACACCCCACACACAAACACACACATAACATACACACACTCGTGATTGCGAAAAACATAATTTGAATTCAAGATGTCAAAATTCAAATTAATTTTTCTTTTTTTTTTTTCTTATTTCTGTATTTAAAGGATCAGGAAAATCTGATCCGTTGATCGACAATTTTTGAGAATAGCAAAGCCTATTATACTCATTTCATGCATTAAAATACGCAAAAGACATGATTCTACCTAGAACTGAAAGAAAACAAAATTGCCTGAACACTGTAAACATCAATCGTTAGCAATAGATTCGCCATCCATCTACTAAAGGATCGGTAAGGTCACAGCCATTGAAAGATAATTTTTAACAATAACTAAGTTTGTCTTTCTTATTTAATGCATTGAAATACTTTGAAGACATTATTCTGCTTTTTAAAGAAGCACAACAAAATCGCTTTCGCTATGAACACCTATCTCTAGCAATGGAGATTGGCGCTTAACCGGAAATAAGACTCGCTACTTCCGGTCTACGTCAGTGGTTTGTTTGTTTATTTAGGATATTTGGTGAATAACGTTGTTTAATTCACTTTTCCTTGTCGCCTAGATAATCTGTATAAAAAGCGCAAAAGTGATATCTGCAGCTGAGCTCAAACTGATTGCTATCAAAAGTTTTACAACTCCATATACTTGATTACGACGCCACTTTTTAGAAATTTTAAAAAAGATATTTCCAATTCGCTGTAAATCATTCTATTTAGGTAAAATATGTTACAAAACCACCTGGGGACAATAACTTTATTTTGATAAAAAGTGTGGATACGACTTTTGTGCTTAGCACGACAGAATAGTTTATTTATGCACTTTAGAGACAACATACTATACTGTACAAGAAATACACCGCCATCTCCGTCATTCCAGCTGACGGTGAGGCGACTGAACTCGCGGTGTATTTCTTCTATTTCTGCTTTAGCCCTGGCTGTAGGGGAAGGTAAAGGACAATAACTGCAAATTTCTCATTTTTCTTTTTTTTTTCTTTCTAAATCATTGTAACTGTTGTAAGTCAGCTTTACTGAACAAGCTTGGATAAAATTGGATTAAAGAAATGAACAAGCTTGCTCATTTGGTTTCTTTTGAAAATAAAGCCCGAAGAAACCATCAAACTTTACCTTCCCAGTGCAGTATACACTAATAACCGGAAGCAATCATAAATATTCCTTGTAATGTAAATCAGACTGGAAATTTTTTGTTTCATTTCTCTTCATACCAAACATAATTTGGATTCGATCCCGAAAAACAGGTTACAGAGTTATTTCTTAGTTTCTGGAACTAAGACAGCAAACCGGAGTTTTTGATGTCTGATGTATAAATAAGTTACGAAAAGGTACTGAAAAAAGGGCAGGAATCTCTGTAACACAAAAGAAATCCATTACAAGTAAATTTATTCTGCTCGATTGACAATTCATTTCTTCAAGGACATGTTCTGGGAGAAAATGCACTTAATCGAAATTCACTTAACCAAATGCACCTGTCACATTGATCACTTCTGAAGGGTTGGTATATCAAGGAAAAAGGAAATAAATCGGTATCGTTATTTGCTAATGAAGCTGTTATTTATATATTTGCTGTGCGCAATGTTTCCGTTTTTTTAAGTAGAAGAATGTAAAGGCATCATTATGCCTTTTAATGGATGACGTAAAACGACGTATGAATGAAAATGACGTACAATATAACAGTTGTGAGGGGACTAATAAAGTTTTACATGTAACTAATAAAAAATAGTGTGTAATAATTTTAAGAAAAGTTATTAAGTGAATTTTTAAGTAAAATGTTTGTGTGAAATAAGACATAATGCCTTTATTGTAAGAGGGCAGATCAAATATAAACCGGAATTTGAATCTAACGCTGTTTTTATTAAAAAATCCGAGATGTACTTTGCCAATATATTGGTGGGGATGTGTGAAGAAGTGTTTTTGTGGGTTCGCATCCACATGGAATATCTGAGCTGCCTCAATACACCACGCGTGAGCAAGTGGCGAACACGACTGTTGCGAATGCATCGTTATTGAATTTCTGGTTAAAAAAACAGCACCAAATCCTCTGAAGTTTTGAGACAGTTTTACTCACATTTTGTGAAGGAAACACTTTGAACACACGACTGTATAAGTTGGGTTTAAAAATTATGTCAGGAAGATAAGCTGTAGGAAACGAGCCTGATGAAAGGAGACCACGGACAAGTTTCACTGTAGAAAACATTGTTGCCCTTAGTTTATTTATTATTAAAGAAGGAAAACTAATGTAGGCTATTTTTGTCACTTTTTGATGAAGCACAAGCTGCATATCGCAACACAGGAAGACAGTAAGTTCTTCTAAATGAAAATGCAGGGTCGCATACTGCCCCTTTTAAGCGGGAAATATTGAAGAAATTAAATTGGGCTCCTCTAAAAACCCCATCCGTACAGTCCATCAGGTTTATCGCCTTGTGACTCTTATTTATTTGGTCACTCAAAAAGGACCTAGGTGGACAACACTTTGATGATGATGATGCAAGTGTAGAAGAGTTCGTGCGCAACTGGCTGTGCACATGTCCTTCTTCTTTATATTTCGATGGCATTAAAAACTTGCTAATCAAGTAGAGAATATGTCTATAAAAGAAAAGACACTATGTAGAAAAAGACCGCTTACTCATATTTTTTTTTTTTTGGTTGATTTAATTCTTTTTTTTTTAAGTCCGGTTTATATTTGATGTCCCTTCATACATCGTAAATACTTATTGTACGTAACATATCTCAAATTATTAATGTAGTTATAAACCTAACATGCGTCAAAGATGATGCAGGTGATTGTTTTTGATGAAAAGTAGAATCGTCTGTCAAACTGATTACATTTGCACAGTGGTTGTAATATGAATCACCTGAAATAGGTTTCTCACAAGTGCTCTGATAAATGAAATGAGCTCCCTCCTCTTTTATTTGACCTTCCACACCAATCTCAAATAATTCCTGCCTTAATAGAAACCAAGAAAGATAGACAAGCATATTTTTTTTCAATTTCAAGGAGGGTAAAATGACATATAACGGTTAAGTATTCATGTGTAGCCTTTTTATTACGACGACACGAATGATGTTCTGAAATGCTCTGTAATTTATCATATTTTGAGATGTAGTATCATTTTAAAAAATAATTAAAATATTATTTTGTTTTTTACTGTTATTATCACCAACTGCAAAAATTACAAATAATGTCTCAAAAACACAAAAAAAAGCTGAAAATATAATAAGTTTTTGAGGTATTTTTAATTAATTGATTTTTTTTCCCTTTGTAACTCCTGTCACAAATTATTTTTCATGAACAGTTTTTCAAGAATGAAAAAAAAAAAAAAAAAAAAAAAAAAAACAGAAACTAATTTCGTTGCTTTCAATTTATAAAGGAAAAAAATAATCAGAATTGAAATATGAGCTTGAAAATAAATGTAAGAAGCACATTTTTTAAAAACCCTAACAGTGAAAAATGCGTAAAGAAAAAAAAAATACTTACGAAAATGTCAGGGTTTATAAAAATGATTGCTGTTCTATTGTCAAGATTTTCTTTCATCATTTTAATTTCTTGTTCAAAATTCAGCATTGAAAAAATATCAATTCTTGAAAGAGAACAATTATTTCTTCTCTTTTTTGAAAAAAAGAGTGAATTTATAGCTTTGGCTTTTACGACTCATAAAATCCACCAAGACAAATATTGAGATATAATCATTAAAACTTTTGAAATCTTATCAAAAACATTGATTAGATCCTAACCTTCTGCACAACCTGCATTAGTGTATTTGCTTGCTTTTTTCTAAAATGAAATTGGAAACAAAGCGTATAGGCATGCCATGAGCTGCTCTTTTTGTAAAACTCAATATTATTTCCTTTTCTTTGTGTGCTTTGTCCTTATTTCATTAAAATAACTTTTTAAAGGGCAAAAAACAATCTGGATTTTGATTCACCACTTCAATAACTTTCGTTTATAATATATTTATCACACCTTTATAATGATTTTAATGCTCTATGCATTTTACCATCACGTTACCTATAGTCATCTGTTTACAATGTATTTTTTTATTGATTAAATTCCATCAATTTCTCAAATAAATATTCATAATGTTTATGATTTTGAAATACTAGTATTTACGTATAGTTATCTTTATGTTTTACTTTAGTTTTTTTTTATCCCTGCTTTTTAATTAAAAAATAAATGTTTAAAGATTTGTTTTAGATCCTTTTAAGCATAATTTATAAATAATCTGAGAAATAATTTTACACATTAAAACATGATTTATGTTTACCAAAAGGCTATAGTCCGAAGCCTTCTGTTCTTCCGTTGCTTCTTATTTTAAAAAATCAAAGGGAAAACTAATTGGTGAAAGCAGCACTAAAGCCCAAAATCTAAGTTTGTGACACATTTTGATACCCAGATCCAAATATAAAATCTTTAGAATATTTAAATACTAATAATAGCTGCATTAAATATTCCACACTCTTATCTATGGGGGTAATAAATTATCTAGCCACCAGCAGCATTTTACTTATGCATAAATTCGTGTCTCCACTTAATGAAAAAGCTCATTAAGAGAAAGTACCGCTGATGACAATAGGCGTAACCTCATGGTAAATTTAGCAACAGCCTTATTTCTGCAATTACTTTATTACGTTCTTTGATGAAGGCTATTTCTAAAAATGAAACAGAAAGAGAAAATTTTGATCTATTGATATCGAAAGTATCGCAGCAACATAAAAATAATGTACAAGTCTTTGTTTAAATTTAATGTTGGTAAAAATTCTAATGTACTGTTCTTAATCCATTCTACTAAATCTCTTAATTTGTTTAATACTAGTGGTACCCGCACGACATTGCCCGTAATAGAAAAATTAAAAGGTCTTTTGGTTCGCCTGTATATTTACTAATAATGTATGGTGAATTTCCTCACCAATTGGCTTGGCTTATACCCATGTTACGGTACCACGTTATGATAATTTCGTATCTCGCCAATTGACTTGTGCCCATGTTACGGTCCCATTATGATAATTTCGTAATTTACTCGTCCAACTTATGATATTTTTGTTCTTAAAATTGGAATAGAAAAAGAACCACATGGAATTTTCAAAAAATCGCTTCGAGATGCACACCCGCATGCTACAAACTAACTTTGTGCCAAATTTCATGAAAATAGGCAGAACGGTCTAGGCGCTATGCGCGTCACGGTTTGGGGTCAAAATGTCGCCACCGAAATGTCGCGGGACAAAATGTCGCGGCCAAAATGTCGCCGGTCCAAAATGTCGCCGGGCCAAAATGTCGCTTGACCAAAATATCGCCGGGCCAAAATGTCGCCGATCCAAAATGTCGCCGATCCAAAATGTCGCCGGGCCGAAATGTCGCCGGTGCAAAGTGTCGCCGGGCCAAAATGTCGCCGCTCCAAAATGTCGCCGGGCCAAAATGTCGCCGCTCCAAAATGTCGTAGATCCAAAATTCGCTCATTCAGTTGGTAAGAAAAATGCAAATGTACAAAAATCCTGTTTAACACCAAATTTGCAGAATAAATGATTACTGCCTTTAATGAATGTCTCCGTTAAAAATGGGACTGGACTAACTGAGTTTCTTGATAAATTCTAAAAGGATTATTCCGTTTTGATTCGCAACTCTCGAATGTTTTTCAGCAAACAAATAGAATACAAGTGTTACGTTATCTTATTTTTTGTGACTCACTATCTACCCACTGTAAAACGTTCTGACGGCGTTCAGTTCTGACGTTCGCTAAATTATTTTAAACTTTTCTTCAAGATTATTGTGCGTTTGTATGTGACCGATTTTTTGGGGTCATTCTACGTCAAAACCTGTAGTAAGAATTCGAACGATACCCGCAAGAACTCATATATGATTTACGGCTGCGTGGTTTTTTGCGTCAATTCGTTCAAGATAGTGGAGTAACTGAACGTTTTCATCGATATGCGTGACTGTCATTGCTCAAAAAATGATGAACGGAATCAAGTAAAATGTTAGGAAGCAGCAGGGGACAGATTTTGGGGCCAATAACACCAAAGGGTGGAACAATCGAATGTTTTTTTTTTCCTTTCTTTTTTATTATCTGTGACTGATATATCTCAAAAAGTAATACAGTAGACCCTCGTTTTAAGCAGGTTTATTTTACGCGGTTTCGATTATACGCGGTTGAAGATTTGACACCTTTATTTTAATTTACGCAGATGAGTTTCGGTTTTACGCAGATGCGGCAATGCAAACAGGTAACATTTTCCTCTCTTTCAAAACCCAAGCTCCTAAAGATTGCAGATTACACGTAACTAACTGCATTTTGGCGTGCTAATAATCGAACTTGGGCCACTGGAGACATTTTATGCGATTGGTTCCAGAGCTCTTTCCAGATGTAAAGTTATTAAACTCACACAGTTCAGAACTCACTGGAAGAAGAGCTTTTAGGAATGACAAAGGAGGTCAAAACCAACGAGAATACCGACTCCGGTGACACACAACCAAAAACGCTCACATTGAAAATTTTGAACCATTCGTAGACAATAGAAATGATCTTTCTGATTTGTTAGTGAAAGAAGATTCTATCAAGGAAATGACGCAAGTGATCATGGATGCGTTAATGCTCCGCAAAGAATTAGAGAAAAATTCTTAATGACTACAAAAGACTATCATAGCCAGCTCTTCTTCATAAACGGAACACGAAATTAGTTTGTTTTCTTTATGCATATTATGCATAAAAATCGATGTAAGTACACATTAAACTTATTATGCAATTAGTCATCACTAGAATGAAGTATTTTTTTATCTGCGGAACCTAATCGCTATTTTGACACTAATATTAGGTCTCAATTTACACGGTTTCGATTTACGCAGTATTTCCGTGAAACATAACCCCCGAGTAAAACGAGGGTCTACTGTACAAGGGTTAAGACAAAACTTGGTCTACGGGTATATCTTAAAGGGCGAGTTGCTTATTTATTTTTTGCTTCAGTCATCCCAAAAGGATGGATCACCGAATAATTTTTAGCGTTTTATGTGACTGCTATATCTTAAGAAGTAATGCGAGGATTCATACAAAAATGTAATATACAAGTGAAATTAAACGAAAACAAGCCTTATTTTCGTTCTAAGTTGAGTTTCATAATCGTTTACGTGAGTCAGTGTAATTAAATAAACATTGAAAAATATACTGAATTTAAATATGAGAGGTTGAGCAAGATATCAATAAAATCTAAATTAGCCGTGTATTTCTCTCATTTTTGTAGCACGTTAACTTGCGTGGGTGTTAAATAAAAACTGAGTTTGCATTCTTATACAATTTGCGTAGTAAAAATTCACTAATTAAAACAGCAATTTTTTTCTGAGAGAGAAAAACTTATTTGTTTATTATTATTATTATCAATATTCTTTTCTTTCTGAATTACCAAGCTATATTGAGCTGGAACTATTACTTTTTGAAACTCATTTTAAAAATAAGTCTAGTTCAAAATTGATCTGAATAATCTCATTAATTCACCCTCAGTTATTTCACCCTACATTATGAAATTTTTACTTTTCTATTTAAAATTGGAAAATGTGATTCAGCTGACAAGCGCTACTTGGCAAGCATGAAAGTATCCTCTTGAAAACCTCTAATAAAATAGCTGTTCTGAAATTGTCCCTTGATGTTCTATCGAATATATAAATTTCATGAATGTTGAGAATTGAAAATATTTGTCATCTCGTAGAGTCGTTTTTCAAAAATCTGAGTGAAAAACACCTGTTTTAGCAGTTACGGATTTCATTGATTTCAAAAGATTTGACGGTGAATATTTCGACGTAATTTCCGAATTTTACTCATAAGAGATGGGAGTTCCCACGGTAATAATCTGTCATCTCTGTTAAACATTTGTTTTGCTGTCCCAAAATCCCGGTCGCAAAGGACATACAAATGTCCTCTCAGAGGAAGGTCTCGAGCAGTCTTGTTAAACTTCTCCAGTTTCATTTCCAGAAAAAGTCTCAGAACCGTTTTGATCTTACTTTAACCAACGTATATTTCACCGAAAACGTACAGTTTTTTTCTTTTTTTTTTTTTACAGTTCTTAGGGTGATGTTAATAAATCTATGAGAAAATTAAATTTCATTAAGATACTTTTCTACTTTATTTCCACCCTGGCCCGTGATTTCGAATTTTTCCAGTGAAAGGAGAGAGGGAAGATAACGGGCGTATAACCAATGCAAATTTCATAGGATTGCTATAAAAACCACCCCCACTTGTATATTAAAAAAAAAATCAAAATCGGGGAACATTCCGCCTGATCCCCTAAATGACTGACCTGTCGCTACGGTAATAATATGCTAGAGTGAAGGAGTTATTTGTTTTTATTTCATTACACCAAAAAATACAAACCGCCTATTCTCTTGCCATATTCACATTGCGCCTCACTATTCTTTCATTCGCTTTTAGAACAGTTTAGTTTTACTTCCATACCAATTTTTTTGTCTGAATCCTTGCGTTACGTTTTGATCCTTTGCGTTACATCTTGAGTATTATTATTAATCAGATTAAACGAGAAAGAGAATTCCGTTGCAGCAGCCTTTCGCATGTTTACGTTTGTAATAGTATACAGAAAAACGTATGTTTTTCTGAAAACTATTAATTTTCTGGAATTAATCTGATGTTTATATGATCTAAGACAGGAGAAAACGTTTGGAATTTTTGAAGGAACTTACTTTGAAAGGCAATTAATACTCATTCGCAACTTTTATGCTGAAAAGCATCGACGTATATTTAAATTTTTCGTACCAATTGAACTAGCGAACTTTGAGCCGGTGACATTTTGGACCGGCGACATTTTGGACCGGCGACATTTTGGACTGGCGACATTTTTGGCCGGCGACATTTTGGACCGACGACATTTTGGACTGGCGACATTTTGGGCCGGCGACATTGTGAACCGGCGACATTGTGGAGCGGCGACATTTTGGACTGGCGACATTTTAGGACGGCGACATTTTGGACCGGCAACATTTTGGTCCGACGACATTTTGGTCGCGACATTTTGTCCCGCGACATTTTGGCCGCGACATTTTGGGCGTATACCGCGCGTCACAGAGATCCAGACATCCAGACATCCTGACATCCAGACAGAGATACTTTCAGCTTTATTATTAGTAGAGATTGGTTTTAGAAATAAGAAATTAATTCACTAAATTTCGAATCAGATTATTTTTCTGATCAAAACAAATATAAATTTTATTACAAATTACATTTTTTTCAACAAATATAAATTTATGTAATCGGTGAAAGTGATATCACGTGAACTCTAAGCGAATGAGGCCTCCTATACACGAGGCGGTTAGTTGAATTAACTTTTTGAAAAATTTGCCTGATACTTATTTGACTGGCGTTTTTCATTTTGTTCACTTGAACCAACTTGGTTGAATCAACTTTTCTTTTTGAAAAAATTTCAATAGTTTTCCTGTCATTTATTAACACCATTATGTAAATGCAAATGAAAGCAATGATTTTTCTTATTATCTATGAGTAAAGAAGCATTTTAAAAGACAAATCATGAAATAATATCAGCAAAAATTTGGAACCTAGCTTGGAAAAAAAAAGTGTCAAAGGTGAACACTTTAATGTTACTAACCATCAAAAGAAAGACAGAAAAATTAATATAGACTCTCAAATTATGGCTTAACGTATAAAAATTCCAACAGGAGTTATCGTATTTTTGAAATCAATAAGAATAAATTAGTAATAAAAAATGTGTGGACAGGTAAAAATCTGACAATCAGTCAAAGTTTTCCGCGGTTGTTAGTTGTCTGTTAGCGGGTTGTTAGTGGTAAATCGCCAAACCAGTGGTAAACTCAAAAATTCACTGCAATTAATCAGCAGAAAAATAATAAAGTTTCATTGTTTGAAAGTTTTTCTTAGTTTCTCAGCATTTATTCCACAAATATACCAACTTCATTTGATATTTTATACATATAAAAGCATTCATAAAACAACAGAGATTAAGAAATAATCAACGATTGGTGACGAGTTTGAATTCAAAACGAAGCTGAATATGGTAACAGCCAAAAACAGGTCACTGCAAGAGGTAGATTTGGTTTTTTAGAAAAAGAAACTTGCTGGTATGAAATTAACAAAACATTCACTATTTTTTCATAAGCATATTCTTATTAAAGAAATGCGTGATGTCACACTTCATGTTACCATTCCCTCCCCTTGTCAAAAACTCACAATTTTACAAAATGCCACCCCTTTCAATGCGTTACATCATTTGTGGACATCTCCAAAACCGAAGTCATTCAAGCAGTTGCTCCACAACCCTGTAAAAACTGAACCGAGTTGACTCTATAGTTTACTGGTGAGTAGATAAATGTCCTTTTAAATGATTCGACTCATCGGGATGAGAATGGTAGCGTCACATGTGCCTGGAGAACTTGGCATGTTCACTTGATGATTACAGAAAATTTTAGAATGGAGTCTAAGTTGTTTAAGCATTTAAATGTGTAAAATTGAGCAAATCGTCAAAAGAAAAAAAAATTGAATTTTTGGCATCTTGAATTCAAATTATGTTTTTCGCAATCACAAGCGTGTGTGTTTGTGTAGGCGCATGTGTGTGGGTGCGTGGGTGCGTAAGTGTATGTATGCATGTGTGTGAGTGAGTGTTGTGTACGTGCGTGTGCGTGTAGGTGTTCGTGTGTGTGTGTGTAGGCGTTCGTGTGTGTGTGTGTAGGCGTTCGTGTGTGTGTGTGTAGGCGTTCGTGTGTGTGGGACATGGACGCCACCGCCCAGCGAAAGTGGATTTCGGGGGACAGTGCTCAGGACCAGCCGCGCCGCCGCCGTGGACGGTGGTGCTGCAGGCCTGGTCCAAGCTGAAAAAGGCACGGACGCCAAAAACGGTCAAGTGAGAACAATAAGCAATCGTGATTGCTCAAAAAAATCCTAGCTATAAAAAAGAACTGCCCTTTCAGGTTCAAGATGATAGATGAATTTTCTTCCCCCGATGTGGTTTGATATTTGATTTGACCATCCGCGATTTTCACTCGAAATTGAACCAAGATTCCAGATCAGCTGACCGAAATCATTCTGTCAGAACATTGAAATGTGGTGCATCACTTGAACTTCAAGGACTAACTAGAATATTCATGAAATATTGATTCTTTATCTTTAATAGTCGGTAGCAGATTTGCAAACTGTTTTTAACTGCTTTATCATTGTAAAAACTCACTCCACCATTCAAAATATGAGCATTATACATATGTTCAGCGTTAATATATACATTTGGTTTCGGGAATATTTACCTACACCTAACTATCTTGTTTTTTTTTTTTTTTTTTTTTTTTTTTTTTTAACTTACTACTATTTAACTAAAATACATAACTAAACTTACTTTTTACAATAATCTTTCTAAGCGCCATATCTTTTTCTTTTCTACGCGAGGAAAATGCTTCCATCGAAAATAATGATCATTATTTTGCAATAAATGTGTAAACAAATTCCTCCCCTGAAATCAGAAAAACATTAAAATCCGAACACCGCTTGGTCCCAACTATACCATTTGAGAGAGTTAACTATACGGCGTCCACAGAACGGAACGATATCAACCGGTTTAGCTATCAGGTGTTCAGGTGTTTTTTTTTTTTTTTTTAAAGTAAACTCGACTAAAAGCGCTTTCAAAATTTTCTTGAAAGAGCAGAAAATTATTCGAAGAAATACGAGTTGAAACAGTTGAGCATTTTTCAGTACTGTAGATATTTCAGCTAGACATTTAACTTTGAAGCAGGCCAAACTGTCTAGAAAGCCTCATCTCTTTTTGATCTTGATTTTTTTAAACCTTTCCACGTTTTCAAATAACTTTCCTAATTTACCTAATGGTTCAGTTTCTTTTTTTTTTCTTTAAAGTTTCTCATTTATTTTGATTTTTTTTAAATTCATTTCAAACTTTTAAACTATAATAAATTACATTTGATAACCGTTTCTCATTCTTCGTTTTCAGAAATAAGTAAATGCCAATAATTTTTTCTATCCTTTTTTAGGAAAACGATTTCTGCCAGTTCTTTCAAATTTCTTGTTTTTTTTTTTTTTTTTTTTTTTTTTTTTTTTTTTTTTTTTTTTTTTTTTTTAACTTAGCGGTTCATTACTTCAAGGGAAAAGTTCAGAAATTTTATCCTACAAATCAATAACTTTAGATTAAAACATTTTATGGTACAGAAAATGGCGTATATTTCAATTATATTTTTAGTTCTTTATTTGAACTAATCAAAAGACGTTAGTATTAAAATCCGAAATGTATTTATCGCAGACGAAACATTAAAGACAGTTAAAAGACTGCTTAATTCACTAAAGTGAAGCCGTAGCGCTCCCATTTTCAAGCACTAGAAAAAGAAGCGTATGATTTTATTATTAGTGCAAACGATTTTTGAAATTAAACCTTTTTATTTCCAATCTAAATTTTTAAAATCACCATACTATTAAATTTATTTTTTGTATTTATTTACTTATTTACTTATTTTTAATGATTTACCTATTTTGGTGACAACTAAATCGAAATGTATATCTAAATACTTAAGATTTCATTCTTTGCCAAAGCAAAATGTTGATTTAATAGGAACTTTTGATTCTGGAAATAGCAATCACTTTATTTTTTCACTCTAAAGAAAGATCAGCATAAATCTCAACCTTAAAATTATTTAATACATTTCGTAAAAGTTTTAAACAATATCATTACATAATATACTTATGGTATTTATCTACCTTTTATTGCATTTTTACTGTAAAAAATAATCTTTATAAATATATTTTTTAATGTTTCTAACTTCAAAGAAACTTTAAGAACAGGAAGCAGAGTTATTTTTCTTCTACTTTGTGCAGTTATGAAAAGAATTCGTATTTTAAAATGAATAAAAAGATTTCAGAACTTTACTTTTGCACAACTTTTCTATTCATATCTTGCGGAGCAAGTTACCGAAAAATTTTCACCACTAGAAAACATACCTCCGTGAACTTCTTTCTTTTTTTAATTCATAGGAAGAAACATAAGAAAACTACCTTCTCTTTGTTCAAAACTCGAAAGAAAAAAACATTAGATTTCTTGTAAAGTTTCGAAAAAATTACTTTGCTGCTATCATAACTATTCATTTTCACAAAGGAGAGTGATAAGAAATGTTGGAGAAAACTTTATTTAAAACAAGATGTATTACCCTATCTAAGCTTGAAAATGTTTCTTCAAAACATTTGCTCAATTTTTTGTCTGAAAATTTTCAAACTTTCATAATGTTATTTGTGAATATTAGAGGTGTAGTGCGGTGCAATTATATAGGGGAAAAAGTCGTACCTTGGGACACTTGTCATATTTTAATTTTAGCGTCAATTATTTGAATCAAATTTAAAATCTAAAAGTAACATTAAAATACGCCTACATATTTCTATGTAATATATTACTTCATATTAAAAAAAAGGAAGTATTGTATTCGCAAAAAAATTTTCAGCCAAAAATCGGCCTTAATTTCCATTTTGCACACCCCCAAATGAATGTTGAGTTTTTTTTTTTTTTTTTTTTTTTTTTTTCCAATCCGACCACACGTGGATATGTGCCTAGGGACGCCCAGACACCCGAAATATTCATTTCGGCGATCCCCGAGGAGTTAATTACAATAAGTTTTCTCGTGACGTCTGTATGTACGTATGTATGTGCGTATGTGTGTATGTGTGTATGTATGTCGCATAACTCAAGAACAGAACGTGCTAGAAAGTCGAAATTTGATACGTAGACTCCTAGTGGGGTCTAGTTGTGCACCTTCGTATTTGGTTGCATTCGGATGCTTCAAAGGGGGGTCTTTTGCCCCTTTTTGGGGTGAAATCATTGCTAATTTCGATGTAAACTCAAATGGTGTTATAATTTGGCGGACACTTGGCGATATATCGCCAGTCTTTTGGTCACCAAGTTTTGTCGCCAACTTGGCGACAACTTTGGCGATTTTTATTTTTTTTTTTTTTCAAATCTGGTTTTAATTTGACTACTGTTGGTGATATTTAGAGAGTAAACTATTGAATCAAATTAAAACTACCAATAATGAGAAAATGACATTAAATTGGAGTAAAAGGAAGTCATGTGATGCACACATCAGCTCGTTTTTTTTTTTTTTTTTAAATTCAGACAGTTTGAAACTAAAATATTATCATCTATTTAAAGTAAAAGTTCCAAGCTGTTCTAAGGTACAATATCCTAATGTACCTCGGAACACATCCTGTTGTACTATGGGAAAGTCTTCGAGATTCAGGAAACAGACATATACTTCAACCAATTTTGCACCAAAAAACAAATAAATTTTTTTTTTTCATGGTAATGAATTAAAGCAAGAATTATGAAAAATATTCATGATTTAATTGTGAATTATTGTCTAGCATCAAATGTGTTTAAAAGACTACATAAGATTGGAACATTGTTGCATGTTCCTAAACATATCTTAATTATTAAGAACCAGACATGTTTTGTACCTTGGAACGTGTTCTAAGATGCAATATGTTTGGCTGTCCCAAGGTCAATCACCACGTAATTCATCGATAGTAGACAATTAATTCATAATTAACTGTCAACCATGAACAATTAATTATGAATAATGAATTATGAACTATGATTAATGAATTATGAATTTTTATCTAACATTAAATGTGTTTAAAAGACTACATAACATTAGAACATAGTTCCATGTTTCTAAACATATCTTAATTATCAAGAATCTTGCATATGTTGTACCTTGGAGCTGTCCTAAGGTGCAAAATGTTTGGCTGTCCAAGGTACAATCACCACGTGGTTTAAGAAAAACCGAAATGGTGGTCAATTTATATGCACTATCATTATTTTCTCATAACCAAATTATTTAAAGTACTTTTCTTTCATAACAAAATAAAATTCAATTGATTAGTTTTACAAATACAAAGACAGAAAATAAAATAAAAATGATGAAAAATTTATTTTGGAGTCATGAAATTTTCTTTCTCGCACAAAATCGTCAACTTTACTCGTTTGATGCTGATTTTTACTATGGCACTATTTTGTGGGGAATATTATTATTAGAGGTTACGAAAACATGGCTGCTAAAAATAGATATTTAGATATTAGCATTGTTCCAAGGTACAACACTCTCCCCTAAGGAAATTAATTGAAAGAAACAGTTTTCAATTTATAGAAATAGCACTACAACTTCACTTTGCTAAATATTCGAAACAGTTTCAAGAACTTTAACTTGTTATTCTATTACTTGAGCGTTTTCAAACCGTTGCAGTTTTAGATGCACATTAACGTATCGTTAATTTTTCACAATGCAGTTTATTACACGAGTGTTTTATGTAATATGTCAATTTTTACAGGGTTTTCAGTTAAAGATTACAGAGCTTCTGGCGAAGGTAGGGAACGCGATGACGATTCAGAATGACATAAGAATGCAGATTAGAAAATAGATTCTCTGTTCTGTAGAAAGCACTCTTCGGAAGCTCGAAAACACAAAAGGAGTGATGGAGTAGAAGACAATTGCCTTGGCATTCATAGCCTTTCTGTTAAAGACTACAAATGACTTCTTTAACTACTTCCTTCAAATTGTTAAGGGGTTACAGTACCTCAAAAATGATAAAACTATCAAAAAAAGTTTATTTCTTAGTTCAAAACTAAAAATTGTTCCAAATAGTGGGAAAAAAATTCCTTCCTTTAGTTCAAATACACTCCTGTTTGTGAAAATTGCAACAACACAAGGACTTACACGAGTGAGCTGAAAATTGCAGGAAATGTAAAGTAGGGCATGATATGCAAATGATTAGAATTGCAGACCAGTAGTGCATGCGTATGCTTAGCAGCGCCCTCTGAACGGCGGATCGAACCGAATATAAATAGACGGCTGTAGCGAGGCGTGTATGACTATCGGTGGTTATATGTAACTGAAGTAAACGTTAACTGAATCTTTACTATGCCTTTTCGACGAAAGAAAGCGAAATTTGAGCAAAAATTTCGGAGTTTGTACGGGGCAGAATCGTTGGCCTTCGTGAAGCTTGATTGTCTTATCGTGCAGTAGCTGCTCGTGTGCAGCGTAACAGCAGCACAATCATGCGTGTTTGGAAGCAGTGGACGGACGAGGGTCGGACAGCTCAGAAATCCGGGAGCGGACCCCGAAATGTGACGTCAGCTCGCGATGACAGACACCTGGTGCGTATGGCGCTGATGGACTGCACAGCTTTTTCTAGACAATTGGCAGCTCAGTGGTCAACAGCTACAGGTGTTTCAATGAGTGCTTCATCAATTCGGAGATGTCTGCTGCAGCGTAGGCTGCGCGCCAGGATTCCTTTATATATGATTCCTCTCACCCATAACCATCGCCGCCTGCGGCTTCAATGGGCCAATGCTCATAGGAGCTGGCGTGCTGATCGGCAGCAGGTCGTCTTTTCTGACGAATCCCGCTTCAATTTGTGGCACCATGATGGCCGAATTCCTGTCAGGCGCTATGCCGGTGAACGGCGCATTATCGAACGCCACAGTGGACGAACACCCGGAGTTATGGTCTGGGGTGCCATAGCATATCATGGACGATCACAATTGCTACGAATTGTGGGCAATTTGAACAGTACCTGATACATAAACGAAGTTTAACAATCCCAAGCAATTCCTTTCCTGCAAGGATTGCCAGGGGCTGTATTCCAGCAGGATAATGCCCGTCCACATGTCGCCAGGACTGTCAAATCCTAGCTTGATTCGCAGCAGTTACTGCTTCTTCCTTGACCTGTATATTTCCCGAATATGTCACCGATTGAACATGTGTGGGATATCGTTGGGCGGCGTCTCCCTCGTGATTCTCGTCCTGTTGCTTCGACAGACGAACTTTGGTTGCGCATACTAACAATATGGAATACTCTTCTGCAGGCAGATTTTCAAACTTTGTTTCACTCCATGCCAAGTCGTGTAACAGCTACTATTGCGGCGCGTGGTGGCCACACAAAATACTAATTTCTATCTCTTTTTATTGTTTGTTTGGTTTGAAAATGTAATCATTTATTTGTACCATTGCCACACAACTGTGTATTAAATTTCATTCAACTATGATGCTTCCTTCATAGTAATGCAATTTTTACAACCAGGAATGTATTAAAAAAATTACGAGTGGTTTTAAGTCATGCTTGCTATGTGTTCTTGTGCAAAAGAAAAACATGAAATTGATTTTTCTTGATTATCTTTTTTTTTTTTTTTGTGTTTTTATGTCATTAGAATCTTTAAGGATTTTTCTCTATTAAAGATACAGCTTAAAAATAATACTTTTTGCAGCCAGAATACTATATTTAACAAAACTGTGTATTGGATAAGCATTTCATAAATTACTGAAATGTTTAGAGCATGAGCATGGTTAAAAACAAAATATTTTTTTTTAATTATGATTTTTTACATAATTAATCAAAGAAATTTTTTCAAAAAATATGTAAGCAAGCGAATGCACAGATTTTTAAAGATGGTTATTGTGATCGTTTTAGCAAAAAACATATTTTAAATAATAGCCAACACAAAAAAGCCTTAAGTATTTTTAAAAATTGAAATTTTTCTAAATGTTTTGAATTTTTTTAAAAAATTGGGCAATATTTTAAAATTTTGAAACTAAATTATTGATTGAAAAAAGTATGCATGTTATGATTTCAAAGAAAAACAAAGTTTACTGAAATAAAAAAAAAATGTTTCGAAGGTACTGTGACCCCTCAAAACGGGAAGCTTACTTCTTTGCTTTTTCTAGCATAGGAAGTCTGCAATCCAGTACAGAAATGAAGTATCTCTAGGAGGGTAGCGCGTCTTGGAAAAAGAATGGGTATTTTAAAAGTATTTATTACAAAATTTTAAAAGTATTTTTTTCTGAAAGAGCATGATTAAAAACATAGGATCTGACCATTTGACTTAGTTTAATACTTTTAAAAAATTACTTAAATCGGTGCTCTTTCATCGTTTACGCTTCTGCCGATGACGTCACAAATGATGAAAGGCCATTCACTGTTGTTATTCGCAGAACGTATAATATTTAGTTTGCTTCATTACTCACGTGTACTGGCAACGATATGGTTGATAGCAAGCGTAGAGCTCAATATTTAATTCGCTTCGTGATTATCACATCGTGGAATCGCGGCAGGTAGATGCACCAAAAGGACATCATTTGTGACGTCATAACGACCACGCCTTGTTTCAAAAATTGGACACATTAAAAAATTAATTAAAGAATAACTGTTGGGAAAATGAAAGTATTTTATGGATCCATGTTATTATTTTTGCTTATTCTATCAATTTCAGAGACTAAAAGTAGTACAGTAAAACCTGTAAAGTTGACCACCTTTGTAAGTTGACCACCTGTCTATGTTGACCGCTTTTGTCAGGAACGGAACTAACACTATCTTGTATAATGAAGGAAAACCTCTGTAACTTGACCACCTTTCTATCTTGACCACCTGTCTATCTTGACCACTAATGTACCCCAAATTTGGTTTGGAGTATTGAAAAAACCCTTTGTAAGTTGACCACTTGGTTTGTTTTTTTAAAACTTAATTTAGCAAATTATTTTATTTTATTATTATTTTTTTATAGCTTTCCAAGAATATTTTTGATGCCAGACCAATATTTTACCAACTAAATAAAACAGCAGCATAACTAAACCTCCTTGTAAGTTTAACCACATTGGAAAACTACTAAGAACCCTTTTATTCTCCAAACTTGTTTTTCTTTTGTTGTTCTATTTGAGATTACCTTTTGTACTCTCTGTTCAATAAAAACATGTGTCGGTAGAAAAGTACAAAGTATTATTTTACCAGTTGCAATATTTTGTGGCAACACTGGAATTGTGCTAGAGTAAAAGTTACTTGCATTGCAGTATTTCTAGTGCAAGGGATTAAGAAATAGGACATTTTCATTTTCAACTGCCTTTTAGAACTATAAGAGTCCAGCTTGTTGTTCTTTGTGTTATAGTTTTATATAAAATGGATTCAAAAAGAAAGTTAGTTGAACTTGAGATTGATAAAAAGTATGAAATATTAAAATTAATTGAAAAGGGAGAAATCCAGAGAAAATTAGCTAACACACATGGAATTTCCAAAACTAGTGTCTAATAAGTGCGCCAAACTTCAATAAGGAGTTATTTTGTTGAAAAGTAGATCATCATGATTATAAATGTATTAAATGTATATGAGAAAAAAAAATAAGAGAAAAATTTGTTATTTTTGATTAGCTATGAATTTTTACGAACTATTAATACCAAATAACTTTTTATAAACAATGATTTTTTTTTTGATCAATTTACTGAAATTTTAAATTTACATGACACGTTATACGTCATTCTGAGAAAAATAACCTCTAAAAATATTTGAATAACATTTTAAATTATTGTTTCAAAGTAATGTTAAACAATGAAAGTGAGTTGAACAGTCAAAAAATGACATGGTGCAAGAAATGACAAAAAAAAAATCATTACCCCCTTTATAAGTTGACCACCTGTCTAAGTTGACCACCAAAGTACTGCACCGCAAGTGGTCAACTTACACAGGTTTCACTGTACTTTTGACAGATGGAAACAACCCCATTGCGGGCATCCCGGAGAGCACAGCAGTTCCAGAGATCCCGATATCCCTATCAAAATCCTCATCACACAAAATGCAGCAAAGAGAATCCACCACTTTAAATCGGCTTAAAGAGCCTGAAGAATGTCGTATCATCAGGCGGAAGGAAGATACACCCATGGCTCTAGGGAGACCCCTGGGAGTACTAAATGGAAAAAGACGTTTTTTCTCTATTTGAACTTGCACGATGCTCACGAATTTTCTGACTACAAATGTAATAAATTAAGCTTCTTTATTACATAATAAAACAAACATGCTTATTAAAAGTAATTTCCACAAAAATTTAGAAGAAGTAATAACTATTTAGCAGTCCACAGAAGTAACGTTGCAGCTACTGCAACATTTATAGGACGAAGCAAAAAAAAACTGTGAAATCTTTGACGTACACGTCACAATTTATTAACAAGGCTCCTAGTCAATTCTTCCGGGTTTTTCACTTGTACGTGAAAGAAAAAATGAAAATCGCTTTGCCCTTTCAGGTTCCGTTTTTTCTTCTGTGAATATGTTTTCTCATTTCTATTTTTCTGGATCTTGCCTATTTTTCTTCTAGCATCTCATATTTGTTTCCTTGGGATGTCTATTGTTTTTTAATGCATCGTCCTCAAATTTTTTATATTTTATTGCCATGAGCACAGCTACAAAACATCTGTAGACCCAATCTCGTTTTTCTTATTTCGACACTTACGAAACCTGCGACAGTTTATAAGAGGATTCAAAGCTGAACGTTGAATGAAGCATTAAAAATAAGCGAATGTAAGTGCATTTTTTAAAGTTTCGAGTAAAGTTCAGATCTTAGGCAGGCTTTCATTGATTTTTTTATCATGCTGTATAGCAGCACCCACTAGAGCTACTAGTACCATCACTCGCCCGACAGTAGAAGAGAGGTTTCTCCTACTATCCCTTTGTTTCTTACTGCCTCAAATATAAATCTAGAATATCGAATCAGTTTGTACTTGAGTTGTTCCACGAAGTCAATTTCTCATTAATCGGAAAATGCATCTTATCAGGCCTTATTCAATTTCCTCTTCAATATTACTTGATTAATGTGTGTTTTTTTTTTTTTTTTTTTTTTTTTGAGCAATCACGATTGCTTATTGCTTTCATTTGACTGTTTTTGATGTTAGCTGATTTTTCCCACCGCCACCCTCTGCACCATCACCGTGGACAGGCGGGCTCCTCACGCTGCTGCTCCTATAGCGAAAGCCGTCTCCAGGTTGCATCCATGTCCTACACACACGCGCATACATACACAACTACACACACACAAACACACATACATACAGACACTTACACATATACACACGCAAAAACCTACACACACACACACACACACACACACACAAAACTACCCACACTTTCATGCCTGCACACAGACACAAACACACATATCCCCCCCCCCCACACACACACACTCGTGATTGCGAAAAACATAATTTGAATTCAAGATGTCGAAATTCAAATTATTTTTTTTTTGTGTGTGTATGTAACGGTACGAATATTTTCATAAATAATTATATGTTTTACTTGTATTTGAGCTCAATGCTAAGCCATGTGTTTCCATATCTACTTACTTAAAATTATGCTTATCATATTTATATATATATATAATTAGAATATATCGACTGTGCTCAGTTATTTTTCTGGGTTAATACTGCTAATTAAGCTCATTTTGTTTCCCATTCTGACTTATGCAGAATTCCCTGGTTTTCTTTTAAGTCATGCCCTATAAGAATAATAGAGTTTAATATTAAATTAGTTATGGTTTCATATACTATATTTCGCCAAGTTCCAAATATTTATCTTGGATAGATTTAACTGAATTACAAGAATGAGATTTTGCTAGAAAAAAATTACACAACAAATAAAAATTCATCTGATTCAGTTGAAAATAAATTTGCAGCTAAAATCGTGAAAGACAGTCTTCAAGAGAAGTAAAGTTTTGTAATTCAAAACTTAATGTGTTAAATTCCTATTCTTTATTTTTCATCAGAGAGCTAGTATATTAAGAGAAGTTTTACCCAAATTTTTTTTTCTGTTATAACTATTTTTGCCCTAATTTATCTACAAATAGCTGATCATAGTCGTTCATCTATTTCATATATAGCTTTAAAATAAGTTTTGGCCAAGATGTAATCTTCAGTGGCAAAATTATTCGTACCGCGAAAAAGATTTCTTTAATAATCGTTTTTATTTTCTTATTTAAACTTAAGTGCGCATTAGATATTAAAAATAGTAACAAAGGTCTGAAAAATAAAGGAATAAGGATAACATTTATAATATAACTTTAATTTTTAGGTGACAAAAACTACATTCAAAAAACGAGGCTTGTTTGTTTTTTACTTCCTGATACAAAAAAGGAAGTATTGTATTCGCGAAAAAATTTTCACTCAAAAATCGGCCTTAATTTCCATTTTGCTCACCACCGAATGAATGTTGGGTTTTTTTTCGACTCGACCACACGTGGATATATGCTTAGGAACGTAAAAACACCCGAAATATCCATTTTGACGATCCCCGAGTTAATTACAAAGAGTTTTCTCGTGACGTCTGTATGTACGTATGTATGTGCGTATGTGCGTATGTGTGTATGTATCTCGCATAACTCAAAAACGGTATGTCCTAGAAAGTTTAAATTTGGTGCGTGGGCTCCTAGTGGGGTCTGCACCTCCTCTTTTGGTTGCATTCGGTATTTTTTTAAGGGGGTCTTTTGCCCCTTTTTAAGGGGAAATTATTGTTAATTTCGATGTAAACTCAAGTGGTGTTATAATTTGGCGGACACTTTGCGATATATTGCCATTCTTCTAGTCGCCTTTTGTCGCCAACTTGGCGACAAATTTGGCGATTTTTTTTTTTTTTTTTTTTCGATTTGGCCATTGTTGGTGATATTTAGACAGTAAGCTATTGAATCACATTAAAACTGCCAATAATGGGAAAAGGACATTAAATTGGAGTAAAAGGAAGTCATGTGATGCACACATCAGTGTTGCCAGATTGGGGGAAATTTCCCCATTTTGGGGAAATCTAGTGCTCTTTGGGGAAATTTTGGGGAAATGGATTTTGAAGAAGTAGTAGTTACATTGTTTGTATCAAACAGCGTCGGTTTAGCTTTGCTCAACTTTATGGAATTCGCATTTCGCATTATGTGGAATATTATGCTACGGAATTCGCATTAATATTCTGCGTGAGTAACTAGTTGATACGTGAAACAGATAAAAATAAGTGAAGAAGAACGTTCATGGATAAATATATACAAAAATCATAGTTTAAATGTACATACAGAAGCAGAGTAGTAAATGCGAGTAGAAAAAAATATTTGGTTATTTCTTATTTCTCGGTCAGGCGCTTCTATTTATGACTAGTGGCACCGCACGGCTTTGCCCGTAGTAGAAAATTAAAAGGTCTTTTGGTTCCCCTGTATATTTACAAAATAATGCATGATGAATTTCTCGCCAATTGGGTTGCCCACGTTACGGTTCCACGTTATGATAACTTGGTAATTTACTCGTCCATCTTATGGTAATTTTGCTCGGGAAAATGTTCTTAAAATTGGAATAGAAAAAGAACAAAATCGAATTTTCGAAAAATCGCTTAAAGGTGCACACTCCCATGCTACAAACTAATTCTTTGCCAAATTTCATGAAAATCGGCCGAACGGTCTAGGCGCTATGCAAGTCACAGAGATCCAGACAGAGAGACTTTCAGCTTTATTATTAGTAAAGAAAGGTAAAAGACAAAAAAAAAAAAAAGCGAAAATGGGAAGAAAAAAAATTTGGGGAATTTCGTAAGAAAATTTGGCTATTTGGGGAAGAAAAAAAAATTAAGAGACAAAAATATTACAGGAAGTCGATTCATTTTACAAAAATATTAGGGGAAAAATAATTTTAGAATTTGGGGAATTTTGATAGAAAACATCGCTTTTTCGGGAAAAGTTGGAAGGGAATTGGGGAAATCTGGATTTGACCATCTGGCAACACTGACACACATCAGCTCGTTTTCACGAACATTTCTCAAAGGAATTTAAAAGAGAAGTCATGGTGTCGAGAATTTGAAATCAGAACCTAACATAGACTAATAATAAGAATAGACCGAGCTATGGCAACCCTTTTGCTGCTCATAAACCAAACCATGTGACTGGTGGATATCCTAGCAACAGCCGGCGTTGATCGTAGCAGACGATCGAAATAAAATAAATAAAATTGATGGAACACGGAAGAATGATCTTTTATGGAGTCCGATTTGTAAATTTGTTATTCTAAGTTGTAAATATTTTGTTAATATAGTGAGTTTTTCGTTTAGATAGTATTGTGCATTTTCTTTAGTCAATTTCAATAACTCTCTAAGCAATTAAATATACAAGCACCCAAAAAGAATCGGCAAACGGTAAGATTTTTACCTACAATTTCATTTTAAGATACCGATTAGTACATTTTTGAGTTAACGCAAAACGTTTACGCCATTACGTTTACGCCAACGCTGACGTAGTAGTTCCGAATGAAATAAAAGTTACTGAAAACTGTGCCCAAAAACTATTACTAGTGTCAAAATAATGCATAACTAAAAAAAACAGTTCAATCTCTGCACATGGAAAAAATTTTTTAATGAAAACACATTGTCTTAAAATACATGTCGAGTGTCAAACTATAGATAATGCTGCCATCTAGCAACCATGCTGCCAAAGTCTTCGCCAAGCCCTTCCACTAGTCACGTGATACATCTATGAACCAATTTTCTTCATCAGCAAGAAGGAAAAAGCTCGGTCTACTCTTATTATTAGTCTATGGAACCTAACACACAAGATATTTAAACAGCAGTAACACTCGATTTTCTAACAGAAGAAAAGCAAAAAATCCTTAATCGAGACAGAAGATTAGGGCCATCTTGAAACAGTATATACATTAAAGAAGTTATATGCATAATTTTGACTATTTTTATGCTTTAAAGAAAACGTAAAACTAATGTGTGAGCTTCTTAAAACAATGTAATTTATTCTTAGTTTCAAGTTTTTAATTACCAAATGAGGAATAAATTTCAAAAAAAAAAAAAAAAAACGCACAATAGTAAATCCAAGTGATTAAATATAGGAGAATAAATTTGGCAAATTTTCAAAGTGCCTTTTACTTTCTATGATGAGCACCAGAATTGTACCGGTGATGTTAAAGCTGTTTTCATTTAATAACGGCTTTTATACAGCTGAAATTTTAACTTAATTTGCTCTGATGGGTATTCCTTTGTATTTAATGACTAACTCTCCAAAGTAAAATCTTAATTTAGGTTTTTTTTTTCTTATAGATGCATTACTTCTTTCAAAAACTCTTTTGAGAATCGATTTCTTGATGCATGAACAAAATGCGTTTCAAATGCAATTACGATTTTTCACACGTAGAAACACGTAAGTGAGATAATTATAGGAAATCGCATAAAATCTGTTTTAACGTCATTGTTTTTTACTTTTTCTTTTTTTTAATTATAAAACTTTCACGGACAGCTTTTTTTTTCTGATACAAAATGTTCGCTTCTTGATGCAGAAGTTAGTTAATAATAAAAAGAGCTTTTGAGCTATTAAAGACTTCCTGTAAATGTAAAAAAGCATCAAACTGTAGATAATTAGTATTATCTCTTGAAAAAGAATCTCTTCTTTCATTTAAAAAAAAAAAAAAAACTTTGAGGCGAACACTACGTTACATTTTTTAAACGTCTATTAAATAAAATGCACATACAACTCAATAAACAAAAAATGATTATTACTTATGTTGACCAACAAGCTTTGCTATCAACATTTTAAAACATTGTGAAATTATCTGATCTATCAACAAACTGACAAAAAAAAGAGGAGCATATTTTTAAAAGTTGAAAATGCTATTTTATAAGTGATTTCTTTTTAGAACGAAGACATATAACAAAAGGAATTTCTTTGCAATCTGAAAACAGTGCACTTTGGAAACAGTAAAACTTCGTCAATTATGCACAGAATTTCTAAGCAGGCATAAGGAGTTCGGCATCGGGAACCGTACGGCAACTAGCACGAAACATTAATACCTATTTTCCACGAGACGCTTAGTAGATTCAACTTTCTGCCCTACACATGTACCACATACGCCGGACAAGTTGACTGCTTGTGAAAGAGTTCATGCGATTTCTTTCACATAAGCTGATTTTTATGACAAATGCCCATCCGAAAAGTTAGTTTACCTACCTTCATCTATACAAGGGAGCCTTGAAGAACATGTTTGAATCCTGAAACAGACTAAAATTAGCATTAATTTGCCACAAGAACTGGTAAAGAGCCTTTCTGGGACCAGATTCAGGAAACAGCCATATACTTCAGCCAATTTTGCACCAAAAAACAAATAAAATATTTTTTTCATGGTAATGAATTAAATCATGTATTATGAAAAACATTCATGATTTAATTGTAAATAATTATCTAACATTAAATGTGTTTAAAAGACTACATAATATTAGGACATTGTTCCATGTTTCTAAACATATCTTAATTATCAAGAACCTTGCATATGTTGTGCATTGGAACGTGTCCTGAGGTACAAAATGTTTGACTGTCCAAGGTACAATCACCACGTGGTGTAAGAAAAACCAAAATGATGGTCAATCAGGATGCACTACAATTATTTTCTTATAAGCAAAATTTTTAAAGTACTTTTCTTTTATAATAAAATAAAATTCAGTTGATTAAATTAACAAATAAATACAAAGACAGAAAATGAAATAAAAATGAAGAAAATATTTACTTTGGAGTTACGAAATTTTTTTCTCTCCCAAAATCGTCAATTTTACTCATTTGATGCGAATTGTTACTATGTCATGTTTAGTAGTGGAGGTTACTATAAGAGATTACAAAAGCATGGCTGCTAAAACTAGATTCTTAGAAATTAGCAGAATCCCAAGGTACATACATCCTAAGGTACAACACTCTACCCTACAAGGATTGAGGAAGCCTTGAAGAATATGTTTGAATCCTCAACCAGACTGAAATGAGCATTAATTTGCCCCAAAAACTGGTAAGGAGCCTTTCTGGAACCAGAACCGCTGACAGCCAAGGTCAGCTCAGTCACCGTTCCCTTTTTCCCATACAACTTATGCAACTACGATTCCTAGTCGGGCTCCTAGTTTACGACTAGGTTATTATAGCCTCTCGTTGGTCCTGTTCAGGACATCCGATTGCAACGCAAGCTGGATACTCAAGCAGACGTTGTGAAGGTTCTGCATAGTAACTTTCAAACTTCTACGCGTTACCGATTTTGACTTGTGACTAGAGATTTAAACAAACGGGAAGAAACCGGAAATTTTCCGAAAACAACGGGGAAACACATTTTTTCCAAAGGGGTTTATTTCCTCTCCGGAAAAATTGAAAAATGGAATTTTTTAACTTTTTAGGAAGTTTTAATTGAAATTTTCAGCAAAAAGTGATAAAATAAGAAATTTCTCATACTTAAACTCTGATGCTATATCCTCCATCCACCCCCTCCTTGTATGTTAAAATACTGTCTAACTTTGATAATGCAAGTTTTGTATGATAATATAACTTGCATTTAGATCAAAAAACATTTAACACTTTTTGCACAAAAAATGAAACCAATGTCCTTAGTGAAGAATTTGTTTTTCTTCATAAAACAAACAAGCATAACTTTAATCACTGAACTATGTTTCTACCGACTGTGCGAATCAAATGTACAAAGTGCGGAAATTAGGCCAGGACCAGCAATTTTCCATGTACAAAATACATAATTGGAAATTGTTAAAAATACATACGTTAACAAAACACAAAAAATAATAATATGAGAAGACCTTTAGCAATCAATAAATTTAATTGGTTTTAACTGACAGCCTTTTCAAGTAATATAGAGGTGCAACTGCTTATTGAAATTTTCATCCAAGCGCCGCAAGACTTTTACCTTTAATCAATCCTATTCCCTATAAAGCAATTGGTTTAGAGAAACCAAATTTTTATATAGTTTAGGGTAAAGCTTTGACTTTAAAATAGGCCATACAGTGTAATAAAGGGAATTGATGTAAAGCTAGTAGAGTGTCCACTCTAAAGATGATATAGAGTCGAAAACAATGCGCCTTGCACCTATCTTGTCTTTTTGGCCAATAAACTGGTGAGGAGTCAAATCGAAATGTCCAGTCCACATTGCTGTGCTGAAGTGCTCTTAGGTCCACAGAAGTACAACAGCTTCTAAAATGTCCTTCTGGTGCACTTTTTGATTCATTTTATGGCACCCATCCACAAAAACCAGAGATTTTTTGTCGCTTGTGCTGATTCATTCACAGAATAAGCCTAACTTCAAATTTTGGCAGTGTTTAACATTTTCTAAGGTGCTTGGAGTGTCTACAGACCAAATCCTATTGTTCTGGGGGCTATGAGTTGGTTGAACGGTAAATCAGTGAAAGGAATCTTGAAAGGAACTTGCGGCCCGTCTCAACGTTTCTGGCATCTTTGAAGTCATACGAATTTGTTTTCTTCAGCAAAAGTCTGAACTTTTTGTAACTTGTAAAGCTTCTGCTCGAGCTCTGTTTTGCCCCTTAGTCGCACTGATAGCTCACAAATGTGCGTCTCACGTACGACTTCTCTCGTAGAAGCCCAAGTGGAAGACCTGACGATTATCGGAAATTTTCACTGTTCGTTTTCGTGTGCTTCCTGGACATCGACTATCATTTCCAAGCCACTGTCTTTTGCTTAAAATTGTAGAAACCCGAAAAACAATACATAAACTAGGAGATACATTGCAAATTATTTTCTAATAAAGTGAGGGACAAAAATAAATAACGACACTCGTTAAAAAGAAATTATAATTTACTTTCATTCGATGATGCAAACTTTGTCCGAGCTTTTTTGCCGCACCCAGTATACTGCCGTGATAAGCAATAAAGTGGAATCTGCAGTTGAGCTCGAACTGAGATATTACATTTTACAGTTTGGCTCATCCATATAGATCATTCAGATTTTTTTTTTTTTTTTTTTTTTTTTTTTGAATTTTTTTAAAAAAATAGTTCTTGATCAAATGATTTATTTATAGAGTAAAAAGTAAAATACGAAACGACTTGTGTGGTTACAATTACTCAATTTTGTTCAAAAGTGCATGTATGACTACTATCCCTACTGTGCTTAGTACGGCCGTACACATACCTGAAACTCCAATTTAAGTTTTGGTTCAGCTTTAGAAACCATTATGTGGTTTTGGTCTGGGGTTTCTGTTGGAAAGATAAAGAAAAACCAATTTAGTTTTAGGACATAGACTGGATTGGAAAAAAATCAAAACTCGATAGCTTTCATTTTCAGACTGAAAAGTTACATAGCAAGAAGGGGAAATTATACTTATTTTTCTTTCTAAAAGTATCAATTATGTTTCAAAGTCAATAATTACTATTATCATTTCAAGTTTCAAAGGCAATCTAAATTCAAAAATGTAATTTTTATGATTATATGTGTTTGACACACCTCACCCATTGTTTGAACGACGATTCGATTTATTTCTGTTGTTTGACCAAGAAACCTCTCGCAGTTATAAAACAAAAAGGATATTTTTTTTTTAATTAAACGTACCTTTATGTGTATTTCTGTCAAGTAGAAAGGAAAATACGTAGATTGCAGATATGATTTAATGCTCAACCCTTTATATGTTCCAAGAAAAAGGAAGCTAATAAGAAACCTGATTTTTTTTTATAAAAAAATCAAATTCTCCCTTTTTTCCAATTTTTCCAGAAAAAAAACGGTTTTTTTCCACCACTTCAAAATTTCCGGAAATTTTACATCTCTAAACATAAGCATATATAAGTACAGTACATAAGTCTTGACAAAACACATCCAAAATTTAGACACGACACCAGACCAGAGAAAGTTAATAAAACGAATCATTTTTCACGAATGTTGGAAAAATGAAAGAGTTAAAAAGTTGTATTAACAGATACAATCGCTGTTGTTAGTATTTTGTTAAACAAATGTAATGGCTTGATGAAATTCTAAAGCTCGAAACATTATCGATTTGACATAAACGAATGTAAAAGCATCAAAACGCAAACGCGTATAAGTTAAAAAGTTTAAGAAAAATGAAACATTTTCAATGCGTCTCAAATGTTTCTAATGGGGTTGTTTCCATCAGTCAAAAGTAGTACTTTTAGTCCCTGAAATGGATAGAATAAGCAAAAAAAAAAAACATGGAGCTAGAAAAATATTTTATTTTCCCAACAGTTATTTTTTACTTAATTTTTTAAAATGTCCGATTTTGCAAACAAGGCGTGGTCTTGATGACGTCACAAATGATGCTCTTTGACGCATTTTGTACCGCGTTTCCACGTTACGATAATCAAGAAGCGAATTAAAATTGCGCTCTACACTTGCTATCAACCATATCGTTGCCAATACACGTGAGTAAAGATGCGAATTAAATATTTTGCTCTAAGAATGGCAACACAGAAAGGAATTTCATCATTTGTGATGTCATCGGCAAGAAATGTAAACAATGAAAACGCACCGATTTAAGTGATTTTTTAACAATATTAAACTTAAACAAATTATATAAAAAAAAAGGTCAGATCCTATGTTTTTAAGCATGCTCTTTCAGAAAAAATACTTTTGAAAATTTTGGAAACGACCTCATTATTACTAAAATACACGTAAACTATTTTTTGTCAAATTTACGGGTAAAAACGACTAACTAAAGCTGAATATCAAATATGCTCTAAAAAAACTAGAACTTTTACTCCTTAACAATTTTTTCAGCTTTTTGACTAAAAATGCTTTTGGCATCGATTTACATTACGTCTTTCTCCAACTAGTGCGAAGCATTTAAATTAAAAAGCATAGTTACTCGAATTTTGAAATTTTGTTTCTCTTTCTGTTTTCTTTAGCGGAAATCCATAAAAGTAATTGAAATTATTGTTAAAATTTTGCATTTTCTCTGTTTCATTACGTTTCCCGTGACTAAATCGGTTCAGAAAATTAGATTTCTTTCTGCGTTTGCAGAATTCATTTGAGGCGTTATAAATTACCAAGAGAACGAGCATTGATTTCTGCCACCATTTTTCACGGGAGCCGAGTACAAGAAAATTCTTCATATGTGGAGAGGTAAATTCAGAAACTACTCTTGAAGGTCTGCATTTTGCTCGGGGAAAATGAAAAGGAAAGGTTTTAAGCTCCTAGTTTAATATTTCTGCACATGAAAGTAGTTAAAAAGTCAAAGGTTGCTTCATTATTGGCACAATGTAGTCGTTTCCGAAAATTTTAAAATTATTTTTCTCTGAAAGAGAAAAAGAATTTTAAATTATTCATAAAATAATAATAATATCATACATATATAATAATAATATCATATGATAATATCATAAAAATAAAATATAATTAAATTATTTTATTTTTACAATCCTTTGCTTAAAAACATAGGATCTGGCTATTTTTCAACTAATTTCACAAAGTTTAATATATTTTTTAAAACATTTTAATCGGTGCACACAGATTCAGTTTCCTTTTTCACGCATCTGTATGTGATATCTCAAGTAATGAAATGCCATTCACTGAGCATTTCATTATGTTCGGTGAACAATGCGCTGAGCGCAATATTTAATTCGCATCTTGACTCACTTATACTGGCAACGATCTGGTTGATAGCAAGCGTCGAGCGCAATATTTAATTCGCTTCTAAATTATCATTAGCTGGAAACGCGGAAGACAGGAAGCTTCAGCATTCAGCGTGCCAGTGGAGTTCGCGCTAAAGTTCATCACTTGTGACGTCATAAAGACCACGCCGTGTTTGAAAAATTGGACATTTAAAAAATTAATAAAAATTAAATGTTTTGAAATTAAAAGATCTCTTCGCTTCATGTTTTTTTTTTTTTTTTAGCAATCACGATTACTAATTGTTCTCACTTGACAGTTTTGAATTCCTATGATTTTATTTCCCCCCCCCCCCGCCTCCCTCTGCAGCACCACCATCGGCCGGCCGCCTCACGATGCTGCTCCTCTAGCGAAAACCAGCTACAGGATGCGTCACTTACTTAGATACACTTACACATACATCTACGCACACACACACACACATACACCTACACACAGAAACACATACAGACACCTACACATACACACATACAAACAAACACCTACACATACACGCATATAAACAAACACCTACACTTACACACAACTACCCACACACACACACACACACACAAGCACACATAACTACACACACGTACACATACCCCCCACACACAAGCAAACATATCCCCCCACACACACAAACACACACGGCTACACACACACACACTCGTGATTGCGAAAAACATAATTTAAATTCAAGATGTCAAAGGTCTTTTTTTTTTTTTTTTTTTTTTTTTTTTGTTCATTCTATCAACTTCAGAGAGTAAAATTAGTACTTTTAACTGATAGAAACAACTCCATTTTAATGTATTTGGACTATCCGTAGTTTATTCGCTCTTGTTTTTTATTAGGGACCAAAAAAATTGAAATGAAATCAATCATATAAATTAAGCTGCTAATTATGGCCCTTAAGCCAGGGCTAAGTCACTAATACAACCACATACCTACAGACCAGTTTGACATTCAGAGACTGCAGTTTCGACCCTGCTATGGATTCTTTAGAATCTGAAGGCAAATATACTCTCCTAAAGCTGAGATTATCTTGAAACTTTTAGCTAAAATGTGCACTACGCAGAGAATGTTTCTGAGAGTCATGTGTCTAATCTCTACAGCACATGAAAGTTACAACATATTTTTTCATAAAATGTATTGATGATTTTAATGTAATATGTCTAATTTCCACAACACAAGAAAATTGCAATATGTTTTTTCATAAAATGTTTTGATGATACCAAGGTAATGTGTCTAATTTCTACAGCGCATGTAAATTACAATGCATTTTTTCATAAAATGTTTTGATGATTTTAACGTAATGTGTCTACTTTCAACAGCACATGAAAATTACAACACATTTTTTCATAAAATGTATTGGTGATTTTAATCTAAAAGAACTTTTTAGATATTTCATCCAGTTCGTATCTAGATTTAGTATTACCCATAAAAGAATGAGCAAAATGACTTTTTGTCATGACCAAATAAAAAAAGAAAATACTTCAGCTGTCAGTTTTGATACTTCAAAACAGTCATGAAATGCATAAAAATGCAAATGTTCTAAATAGTATAATGCTTAACTCTCGTAAATGAAGTCTGACTCTACTTTGGTCTGATTTAGTTGGGGTTTTGCATTTAATATAATATAATTTAATTTAATTTTAATGTAATTGGACTTGTTAGATGTTTCACCCAGTTTGTGTTTAGATTTAGTTTTACGCAGAAAATAATGCACAGAACCACTTTTTGTCATAACCAAATAAAAAAGAAAATACATCAGCTGTCAGTTTTGATACTTCAAAAAAGTCATGAAATGCATAAAAATGCGAATGTTCTAAATAGAATAAGGCTTAACTCTCGTAAATGAAGTTTGACTCTGCTTTGGTCTGATTTAGTTGGGGTTCGCATTAAATATAATATAATTTAATTTAATTTTAATGTAATTGGACTTATTAGATGTTTCACCCAGTTTGTGTTTAGATTTAGTTTCACGCATAAAATAATGCACAAAACCACTTTTTGTCATGACCAAATAAAAAAGAAAATACTTCAGCTGTAATGTTTTGATGCTTAAAAAAAGCTCGTGAAAAACATAAAAATGCGAAATACTCTAATCAGAATAAGTCCTAACTCTCGTATATAAAAGCTGACTCTGCGTTGGTCTGATTTAGTTGGGGTTTGCATTTAATATAATTTCAGCTAACTCTAGTCTCGGTGCAGATGAAAGGCTACAGAGACAATTAGGTATTTGGATGTTTGCCAAAGGGCTCGGAGAAATGAAGATGTGGAGCAGCATTTCCAATCAAAGCTGCTTTAAAAATAAAGGGCTGCGAAATGATCTTGGGTGGAATTATTCAAACTATTTTATTAGATTTAAATAGGATTCTCTGAGGCTTCAGAATTATTGCTTCGAAATTGGAGAATATTTGCTCATTTTAATTAAAAGGTCCTAAAACTCCTTACTGGTTTTTGAATTTATTAAAATTTAGTTCACAAATAAATACTTCCGATTTCAAAACGAAAGTCATGAGACAAAAAAAAAAGACTAATGAATTATTTTATATTATCCTACTGCACACAGATTTTAGTTTAATGAATGTTTGAACAAATGCTCTCTTTCAGATCACGGTAACGTTTATATTTTATGAAGTAAAAATCTTCACAATAAAAAGTATATTCAGAAAACGTAATAGCTTAACAATCAAATAAGCTTATATTCTACTCAAGACAACTAAAATTGCATTTCCTTCCTCCTTCTGCCATCTTTTATTGTAAAAAAGAAAAGAACATAAAACATAAGGGGAAAAAAAGTGGATTTTGAAAGTTTTTCAACACATCCCTAAATAAAATGATGAAGTGCCTAAAAGGATATCTTTACAACATCTTACTTACTTTGACAGATTTATGAGAGTACACGTTCTAAGAGACGCCCATCCCCTTTTTATCTTGAAAGGGGACCTAAATTACACATGAAAAGTTTTTAACTAGACTGGTCTAAATTTGTGAGGAGTCCTCAAATTTCTCTTACTTTTTTTTCGTGAAAGATAAGGATGCCGAATTAATGACCTCTCGCCTCAATATTACTTAATAACCACATTTTGTTGTAGAAAATTACACTTAAAACCAGGTAAAAATTTACAGGAATGAAATACTGCATTATAGACGGAATATAAATCATTTAATTTAGATTTTGAATATCTTCCACAGCAATTGCAATTGCATTTTGCATTATTCTGGTAGTCAATAAACTTGGTAATGAGGTTTTATATTTGAAGATCAGTTACATATTATCTTTAAAGAACCTCATATATCATGTTTTAACTACTTTCTTTCCACTTAATGGCGAGTAAATCTTTTCTACGGCCTCCTTTTGAAGAGCGAAATAATATTTATGGGTTCAGAAATGCACATATCAGCAATTGGCGCTGACAAATTGCAGAAATAAAAGTTCTTTAGTTAATACTGTAGACAGAACTGTGGGGTGGTATTAGAGTTCATAAAATATTTTACGCTTAATAGATTTATATTGTCACGTGTATTTCTTTTAATGCAAATTTCCTTCAAATCAGCATGTGAAGTTTACGACTTAGTTTTCATACGTTGATTCAGATCAATCTTCTCTTCAATCATTTGTGTTATAAAAATGTAATTAGTTTTAAGTAGTCAGACACATGCCTTTTAACTAGACATTCAATCTCTCTTTTTAGCTCAACTTTTTTTTTTTCATTTTCTTGCTCTAACTCTCTTTATCCTTTTATCTAAACTTTCTTCTCTTTGTTTACCCCGTTCGCACCCAGCGTCACGTGGACGCTACGCGCTCTGATCGACGCTGACGTCCCAGCGTCACGTATATGCTTTCTCGAACTGGAACGATTGAATTGAATATTTAAACGATAATAGATGGCGCTAAATGGCTATAACTTTGATCATATTCGAGTCACATGGTATTTGACCTTCATGTACACGCTTTACTTTCTTATTTGGGCCTCTCAATGGGATAGATTTTTTTTTAATGTAAACAACAGTGAATCACTGCTCTGCGCATATGATTTATGAGGTCTCAATTGCTCTTGTTTATATCTTTGCTTCTCTTTTTTTTCATGAGTAATTGACAGAGATATACATCTGGCTGAACAAATAATGGGGGAGGGAAGGAAGGTTTAAATATTTTTGCGTATGTGTTCGAGACTTTTGGGATTCCCCGTTCAATGAGAGTACAGGAATGATTTCAAGAGGCTTGAAGTTTATGATTATTTTTGAATCCTTTCTGATATTGTTCTTCTGTATTTATTCTTTTTCATTTGGAGAATGAAAAACTGCAATAAAAATGGTTAGCGAAGTGAGTGAAAGGGAATGTTTTCGAGTGAATTATGAAGCGGTTTTGAGATTTGTCTGGTCGGAAATATAACTAGTTAAAAATTCGTTGACCTAAGTTGTTTTAAGCAAAATTACATAAGGGACATATTTTTTTGCTACATTTCTTTTTCTTTGATTCCACACTCACGATGTCAAACTCTTACTTTGTTTTGTGCACATATCATTTAATTTTGTGCACATGGTTAAAGTTTTAGTATTCTACTTATTTCACTTCCGTCTAATAATGTAATAGTCTTTATATTAATAATTAGTAATCAGTAGGGCATTGTTTAAGCAAAATTAAAATTTCAAGCCTTTATTTTGAGATTCTGATTTTATATGAATATTTTTGTTCAGTTAGGCTTAACTGCTGTAAATGCTCGGGCCGATGGCGGCGTTCCATTTCAGAACGTTCGGTCCCGTAGCTGCGCTTCGTTTTCCGAGCGCTGGTCCTCAAGGGGTTACTCTAAATTCCTTTCAACAATAGTACACATTTTTCCGAAGAGGCGAGTTTAAATCTGGTATTTATAGAACTATGGGGAAACATGTTATATTAAGCTTTTTTTACGATAGAAATAACGTGCAAATAGCAAATTCACTTCAAAAAACTCAATGTTTCATTCATTAGAAAAGAAACAGTTTGTAATGAATGTACAAACGAAATGAAACAGTTTGAGGCAGCTAGAGATTCAGAGCATCCCTGCTTCAAAGTGTTCTGAAAAATGGGGAATGCGTCTGAGAGTTCAAAAAATGGTCTCTTATGCGTTCCCAAAAGTGTTTTGAACCGAAAATGTGTTCTGAGAAATCATGAGAAATCTTCTGAAAATTTTGCTTGAAAGTGTACAAAAAAAGAGGGAGAAGCAAGTGTACCTATAAACCAGAGATTTTCGAACTATATTCCGACTCGTGGCACCCTTTGAAGAACTAAAATTTTCTCATGGCACTTAAGTTTATCTATTGTATAAATATATATTGATACCACGGACAATTCGCGGCACCCAGTTTGGGAACCCCTAGAATAAGAGATTAAAATTACTTTAAAATAAATATTAAGTACAATAGTTGTTTTTCCTTCCGTTTAATCCAGTCTTATAATGACCTCATTTTTTTAATAACCGAGCCGATGATGGAATTAAATCTAACTATGCGCACTGGTTTTAAGAAACTGAGGCATATCACTACGTATGTTTCCTTTAACAACGTAATTTAGAGCTAGCATTTATTTACATAAATGATGTTGTTCCCTGATTAGCACTTATTACGGCTAGAAGCCTTTTTGAACTTGGGCCAAAATTCGTGTAAGAGTTTTGGAAGATGTGGATGTGGTATTTGTGGTTTTTTTTAATCATTCTGGAAAACGGAATTTCTGAGCTATCCTGCATAATACAATTTTTACCTTTCATTTCCATTAAACAATAGAGAAGTTCTGGAGCAAAAGAAGTAATTTATTATCGTAATAACTATCTAGCTTTATGTTTCCGACATAAAAAGTTCATTTTGCATCTGCTTACGGGAAAAAAATCAGCAATTATTAAAAGTAAAGACATATACGTTTTGTTTGGACTCATGCCCAACTTTAGATGCTCCAATAATTTATTTAAAAAAAAGAATAAAAAAGAAAAAACATTTTTAGATTGATTAATTCAATTGGATCTTTAAAATGAGAGACAAAATGTTTTATCAGCAATTGAGTTTCTATTATTTAAAAAAATAATGTTTTTACGATGTATTTAAAACCTAATAAACCATTTCTTAATGTAATTTCTTCCTCCTTTATGACCCATCTACATATTCATACATACGTATTTGATATTCATTTCAGAAAGATGTTATTGTTGAGATGGACATCTTTACTTAAAGATATAAATTAGTGTCGTGGATCATTAATCGGAAGTTATTCTTAACTTCTTATTTCATTATGTATGACATAATTACGAATATTTAACTTCTGCTGCCATTACTTAAAACATTCAAAAGCATTCACATTATATTTCATATTTTTTTCTAATATTTTTCATTTTGAATTAAACTTGGTCCTTTTTTTTTACTTAGCTCCCGGTAGCTCTGCATTAGGTCAATTTTACCTTTGCATGCTCATGGAAAAACATATTGCCTGATATCACAACCTTAACTTTTGATCAAAGTTGATGCCAAAAACGAATGGCGTTGTGCTTTTTTGTTTATTGCGCATTGAGTATACTTTTCAATTGAAATAAAAATGTGCATGCTTACCCTCAGAGTATCTTTACGCTGCCGAGCAAAATACACTCAGGAACATTGAAAATAGCGCCCCAAGAAAGAAGAAAGGTACAATTGTGAAACTTTGCGCATAAGAACAAGAAGTTCCGTCTAGAACTAGACGAGCCTACTTTCCCGTATACCCATACTACTTTCTAGTACCTGATCAATATTCTCAAAAATAGCTAAAATCGCAAATTTTTTCAAACATATTTTTTTTAATATTTTAAGCTGATTTCTAGGAATAAAATATTCCTTACTTTTCTTCAAAAAAACGAACAAATAAAATAGCAGCACCTTTTAAACAAAGCAGCTAATACACTTCTTTCCATTAAAAAAAATTTTTAACAGCTTTCAAAACGAAAAAATAATAATAAGTTCATTAAAATAAATACATCATATAAAAAAAATCGTTTCTTTTTCCCCTGTTGCCGAAAATAATTTTTTAAACGAATTAATGCACTTACCAAAATAAAAAAAAACAATAAAATGTCAACTTAAAGAAATAATTTTCATTGTCAAAAAAAAATCGTCTGCGCATATTTTTCGAGTTTATTCACCGAAAACTAAATACCTAAATTAAAACTTTAGCGTGAAAATAAAAACAAATCATATCAACAATAATTATTTCACAGTTAAAACCACAGCAGCGGAGTCGGAGTTGGAGTCAATCTCATTTTGGGATAAAAGAGTCGGAGTCAAATATCCAAGAATCGGAGTCAGTCATTTGTCCTCCGTGTATAAATGTTTGCCAAAGCTACGAAGTCAGAGTCGAAGTCGGGGAGTCGGAGTCCGATTAATTGTCGGGAACAGGAGTCAGAGTCGGTGTCAGGTCCCCCTAAATTCTCGGAGTCGGAGTCGGGAGTAGGTCGTCAAGAGCTATTTCCAACAAAGTTTGTTTGAAGTAAATCCGCCTTCAAGTACGGAATCTACATTGACTTTCAGTTTACCCGTAGGCGCTAATGTTAAGGGATTTGAACTGTTCAAAATTGAACGGAAAATTGTTCAAATCAAAAAGATATCTTATATACAAGTTTTTTATCAAAATCTTTTTCCTACAAAGTTTGTTTGAAGCAAATTCGCCACACAGTTCGGAATTGCTTTAAATTTCCCCGTAGGCGCTAATGTTAAGTTTTTTTTGAACTGTTCAAAATTGAACAAAAAATAGTTCAAATCAAAAAGTGAAATATGGGAATGAGGTGTCCTCGCCGAGATCTTTCGAACAAAAAAAAGTTTGTTCGAATCGGACTATTCATTCAAAAGTTATTAGGGGGGGACAGACAGACAGACCGACAGACAGACAGACCGACAGACAGACAGACCGACAGACAGACCGACAGACATTTTTCCCCATCTCAATACCCTACTTTCCAATTTTTAATTTTTCAATATTTATCTAATTATTTTATTTATTTTTGACTTTTTTTTGTTTTTCACGATATTTTTAAGATGCATTAAGCCTTCTTTCATGCTTTTTTCTTCTTTTTCTGACTTTTACTGGGAAAGTAGGCTAAAAATGACATCTGATATGCAAATGATCCAAGTTTGGTGTCAATGCGCATGACCGTTTACCCACAGTATCGGTGCAATTGGGACAAAGGTGCTATATAAACCAGTGCATAATTTAAGATTTATAAATGTTACGATTACATCCCGATTGTTGGATAACCTTAGTGCAGGATACCAGGTAGGCGAGTTAGAAAACGTTTCTCACAGTTAAGCGAGTTAGAGAGAGAGTTGATCATCGGCATGAAAATTGCGGACTGGTCGACGAGCCGTGTTGCTGCTCAGGTGGATCATTTAGAGCGTTCCGTTGGAAACTGTTGGAGGTAGTGGGCACGAAATGGTAGTTACGTGAGAAAAATCGGGTCTGGAACGACCAGGAAGACGACGAGGAGAGAGGACCGAAGGATCGTACGGCAAGCGCTCGTGGATCCCACAGTGACTCGTTCCACCATACATCCAGACGTAGGTGTAGCAGTTGTTCCCCTTACCATTTCTAGACGTTTAGCAGAAGTGAATCTGCAGTCCAAGCGTCCTTTTCGTGTACTCCCTTTAACACCAAAACATATGCAACTCCTTCTACAATGGTGCGAAGTCAGAGTGATGTGGAATGTCATTCACTGGCAAAAGGTGGTGTTCAGTGACGAATCCCAGTTCGTTTTGGTGTCAGATGATAATCACGCACGAGTGTGGAGGCAACCAGGAGAAAGGTATCCTTCCACCTATTCTATAGCACAACACACTTCCCGCACCACGGGTATAATGTTCTGGGGGGCCATAGCCTATGATAGCCGGTCCACTTTAGTTGTGGTACTTGGAACCTTAACGGATCAGCGTTATGTTTGTGAAATTGTGCAACCACATGTAGAACTGCTCCTATATGGTCTCCCAGGGGCAATTTCCCAGCAAGATAATCCCGGCCGCATACAGCTAGTGTTGCTCAAGATTTCTTTGGTCCTTTTGAGACTCTTCCATGGACAGCCCGCTCCCCCGACTTGTCCCCTAGACAGCATATATGGGATCAGCTGAAACGACAGATGCCGCCGTGCTACTCTGTGCAAGATTTAGAAGTGGCAGCTGAAAACTTGTGGGTCCATCCGTTTCAAGACAACATCAGACGTTTAATTAGCTCAATGCTGGACCGTATTGCTGCTTGTTTTGCAGCAAAAGGGAGTCCCACGCGCTATTAAAGTAGCACAATTTATCTCATTTCTTAGCCTGTAATTGTTTAATTGTCCAGATTTTGGGATCTAGTGTATCTATCACATATATTATTATGTACTAGTAATACCTGCACGGCTTTTCCCGTAGTAGAAAAATCGAAAGGTCATTTGGTTTGCCTGTATATTTGCAAATAATGGATGATGAATTTGTCGCCAATTTGTTGTGTTCCTTTGCTCGCCCATGTTACGGTTACACATTATGACAATTTGGTAATTTACACGTCCACGATATGATACTTTACTCGGTAAAATGTTCTTAAAATTGGAATAGAAAAAGAACGAAATCGAATTTTCAAAAAATCGCTTCTAGGTGCTCACCCCATGCTACGAAATAATTCTGTGCCAAATTTCATGAAAATCGGATGAACCGTCCTTGTGCTATGCGCGTAATAGACATACAGAGATCCAGACATCCAGAAATCCAGACATCCAGAGACACAGACTTTCAGCTTTATTATTAGTAAAGATATTAAATTTCACTTCTCTCAATCCAATGTTTCCTTCTTGGGGCGCTATTTTCAATATTCCTGATTGTATTTGACTTGAACAATAAGTTTCCTTTACTTTTGATGTTCGAAATAAAAATAAAAATATTCACAAAAAGCTTGATGCGCCTGACTTGATCTTTAAAATATCTAATATGATTGTCTACGTAGCTGCATCGCAGGTAGAAAAAATAGTCTTTTAGGACTCATATTTGCCTGGTTTCTGAACCTCACTTTCTAAAATGATGACATAGTTGTGAAACCTAATGTAATAAGAGACCAAATAAAGCAATCAAAGATAACATTAAAAGCATCTAATTTGAAATGTTATATGTAAAAGCATGTTTTCGATCGTCACTTGAAAGAATATCTGGATATAAAAAACACAAAACGCAACAGTAAGAATTTATTGTTATAAGTTCAGCAGAATCTTTAACACAAATAACTAGTTGTCTACGACTACGATTGGCTTCAACTGTGGACAGCCACTTTTTACCATTTTTTATATGCCTTTAATTCTTTTAAGCTTAAAGAAACTGCAAAATTGTTTTAGAAATATTTTCCACTCCTGACAAATATACCACATTATTTCAGAATAGAACATCAACTTATGCCCCATAAAACTTGTACAAACACTAAACACCAACAAAAGGAAAATAATTTAAGCACTGTTTTATATCAAGTGAAGAATCAGATATGAATATTGCCAACCCTACGTTATGCGAGACCCTTATTATGTTGTATCTTCGTTAAAGAAAGATATTCTTTGTGTGTTGCCACTTCTTAGAATAATCTCAAAAATAATTACTTTCGTAAGTAAGGAAAAAGAATTGGGAGAAATCTTGCTACTTGTTAAGAGAAAGGAATGTCGGCTTTATTTCTTCTTTGCAGGCCTTATTAATGTTGAGTATGATATTATGCATTTGTTTTCTCTAAGTATTATGAGGATTTCATTTTCCTCACTTTTTTTTTTTTGCACGAAAAATTTCTTTCTTTAGTCAAGCGAGTCTTATATATTCATGTATTTATTTTATGGTAGTTTTAAAGTTGTAAGCTATTTTAATTTGATGAATCAACATTTTTATTTAAAAAGGTAGTGGAATAAATATTTTATTGTATACTCTTATAAAAGTGGCAGATTGTTTGTGTGTGTGTGTGTGTGTGTGTGTGTGTGATCCTTACGCAAATCTACAGTTGACGTCAGATTGTTTCTAAATTTGGCACAGACGTTATTTCATGCTCAGGAATTGTCAGAGGGAGTTTTCGCGTGTAAAGGGGGAGGGTCAATTCTTATGTAGTAAGTGCCTAGAATTAGGACATAAATGGTAAAATCTACATACGTAATTTAAAATTTCTCTATTTGAAACTATAAATTTTGACGAATGCATCAGCAGTTAAATTCACAAAACAATGGTTGCTTTTACATTCATTATTCTTTAATTTAGACAGAGTTCATTTAAGTACCAAATAGTTTAACTTACAAATAACTTACTTTTAAGTAGTAATGCTTTTACCAAAGCTATTCAGCTGAGAGCTAAGTTTTTCAATTACATAAAGATCAGGGAAATAAACTGGCTCAATTTTCAAAAATACGTCGTCATAATGATTTCAAATATATGTATGTGATTTTTAATAGAAATGCCTACAATAAGATGAAAACATTTTATAGAAAGCTCCTAAAAATCATGATACTAAAAAAAAGAAATGTTTTCTTTTTTTTTTTTCAAGAAAATATCTACATGTTTGTTGTTAATTTTTGTAAAGTTTTGGGGGAAGGGGAGTCGCTGCATAAGAGAGGCAGGCAATAATTATTTTCAAGTAGTTTTTAAAATGATATAAATCGCAATACATGGAAACATTTTGGAATGAATGATTTTTAGCCAGCAAGAAATAAAAATTTAAATTGTCTAAAGACAGTTTTTTCATAGGGAAGAAACAAGTTTTTTTTTTTTCGTAATCTCCTATTTCAAACATAAGAAAGAAGTTTTGAAGAAAATTACTAGCCCCAATAGTTTTTAAGTTTATACTTAAGTTTAAAATTATTTGTAAAATTACGCCATCTAACCTTATATTTAAATAAATAAAAGTATAAAATATCCTGCTTAATGAAGCTGTAAAAACTTCTGGTGTAAAGCTAATCAATTACTTCCGAAAATACATCTGCCTCTAATTTTACTCTAAATTTTCGGAAGGAAATTGTCTGACGCATGTCATTTTCGCTTTTGAACACTGCCATTTCGCTTAGCTCAGACAACATTTAGAAGCTTCTAAAACTGTACATGATTTCGAGCTTAAAAGTTTGGAAAATTTAATTTCCTACCCTGTATCCGCTTTTATCACTCGTTTATAGATGTGAATTTGAAATTTTAACATGTCCTTCCAAACATTATGCTGCAGTAACCTCTTCCTATACAACAAGTTTTCTCTTTTATCGCACCTTGCCAAAAACGAGGTCAGATCCTATTGAAGTACCTTATGGTGCATTTCAAACATATTGCTGCTTTTACAGCGAAAATAAAGATAACAGTTGTACAGTTATAAAGATTACATAACTTATTTAGGGTTTTGTACCCAAAACTGGAAAATCGGCCGTCAAGGAAAGATGGGCGAAAATTTATTCTGCATTTGAAGGAAACAATTGCATATTTGGTGATATTTTGATGGTTGAAATTTTAACCCTAAATCCAGTGAATTAACCCTAAACTCCAGTGGATAGCATTCATTTTCAACCACATTTTTGATTCTTCATTCCCCTAAAATGACTGTTTTACTACTAAAACAGTTAAGTTACCGGGTCGAGTTCAGACTTGTCAAAATAAAGCCTTTCCCTGCATGGTTAAACATTACCAAAACATATTATCGAATTATCATGCCGTGGGCCGAGTTTCTTTGTTGAAACTCGCGGGTTACTCGATCATTGGCTGTTATTTATATGAGTTTTTTTTTTTTTTTTTTTTTTTTTTTTGCTATGATACTCGCATACGCTCATCTGCATTTTTCCTGTCATTAACTTTTTCGTTTCTTCATTCTCCTAAAATTAGTCTTACCAGTAAAAGTATTAAGTTACCGGACCCAGGTCAGCCTTGCTAAACTAAAGCATTTGCACGAGTTTCATTGTTGATGATGTCAGGAGCGTTACTCGATCAACGAATTGGCTGTTATAAATATGAGGATAAATGTTTAATTTGAATTTCGAGAAATATAAACGAGTACAAATGTGCTAATTCATGAAGTATAAATGATCAGAGCACCATTTATGCTTCATGGTGTCTGATCCCTTGTCACCCCGACGACAAAATTTGACCTGGAATTGTTTTCATTTATTACATTTTGATAATTTCAACTGTCTGACAAGAATTGAGAATATAAAATTCTGTAAAAAATGCTATCGTTTTTGCATGCATCAAACAAGAAGATCCAACTCTAATCCGTCAAAATAATTCAGCACCTTAATTTTTAAAAATTTGCTCGTTCGTCGAATCAAGTTTGTAATTCCTGCTTTTCTGAGACCTTCTTTTTTTTTTCAGAGCACTGGGTTACTGCCTCGTAAATCCTTAAATTAGTTGCCTAAGCTCAGCTTCCCAGCCACTCAATTGCAACTGTCTTGTAGAACTTTATGTTTGACTAGTGGTACCCTCACGGCTTTGCCCGTAATAGAAAAATTAAAAGTTCTTTTGGTTCGCCTGTACATTTACAAATAATGTGTGGTGAATTTTTTCGCCAATTGGCTTGTACCCATGCTACGATTCCACGTTATGATAATTTCGTATCTCGCCAATTGGCTTGTGCCCATGTTACGGTTCCATGTTATGATAATTCTGTAATTTACTCGTCAATTTTATGATATTTTTGTTCTTAAAATTGGAATAGAAAAAGAACCACATCGAATTTTCAAAAAATCGCTTCGAGGTGCACACCCCCATGCTACAAACTAACTTTGTGCCAAATTTCATGAAAATCAGCCGAACCGTCTAGGCGCTATGCGCGTCACAGAGATCCAGACATCCAGACATCCTACAGACATCCAGAGATCCTCTGGACAGAGAGACTTTCAGCTTTATTATTAGTAAAGATAGCACAACATGCCACGTCAAAGTTACAGGGACGTCACTATAAGTTACAATGGTCACAATTGAAAAATGGGAAAATTTTGACGTCTAGAAGAAGACCGGCCGCGACACATTTCTGACTATGACTATTCAGTTGCTCAACCTATCAATTGCAAATGCCCTGCAAAACATTTGGTCTGATAGCTCAATATATCGCGGCAAAGATACAGGGACATCACTGTAAGTTACAATGGTCACAGTCAAAAAATGACAGAATTGTAACGTCGAAAAGAAGTCCGGCTGCGACAGATTTCTGACAACGGGACCAGTTAACTGCCCCAAAGTCACTGTAAGTTACAATGGCCACAACTGAAAAATGAGAAAATTTTGATGTCACGAAGATGTCTGGTGGCTACACATTTCTGACTATGACTAATCATCTGCTCAACCTATCAGTTGCAAATGCCTTGCAAAACTTTTGGTCTGATAGCATAACATGTCACGGCTGAGTTACAGAAACATCACTAAGTTACAATGGTCACAGTCGAAAAATGACAGAATTGTGACATAAATATTCGGCTGCGACACATATATGGCTATATGACCATGTGCGTTTCATGTGACTTCATTAAATAATTTGTGACCGGTCATGTTCTTACGTCAATCAAGACGTCACCACAATTTCAATGCATAATTTGGGCACGGACTAACGCTCGTCTGTTGCAAATGATTTTATTGCGATGTTTTGTGACCATCATTTGACAAGGAATCTTATGTGACGCGACTTTTACAGAAGTGTCACATTTAAGTTACTTTGAATTAGGCGTTATTATACTATTAGGGAGGTCACGTAATTGATATAAATGACTCAAATTTGGTGTTATTCTACTAACGCAAATACTGACCAAAGATCAAGATCCGAATATCTACTGTTTTGAAAAACCCTGCATTTAAATTGTTACTTTGAATACTGATGCCTACAGTGCTGGCCAAATTTTTAGACTAAGACTGTTTTAAAAGCAAATTCTTTATTGATTACATAACTATAGACACATTAACGAACAGTGAAATAATCATGTAAAATTTAGTATGCGTTCCTTTGTTCTTGATGAGCATTTTAAGTCTTTTTGACACACTTTTCACAAGGTTTACACCATTTCTTAACTTTTTAAAAAAGGAGGTAAAAAATTGTTTATACTCACTATTATATATACTCATAATACTCACTAATTACCTAAAACTAACTTTAAATATAACAGAACACAATAATAAAAAGAACTAGTGAAGTGTTTAAGTTGATTACGGTTATGTTCCTGGTAGGTAGATAAACAAAGAACATAAACAAAGCAGACAGTGCTGCCACCTGCAAACATTAAATTATGCTAAAATAACGTCATAATCAGTGTACAGTATATACTGTACTTTAACAGTAAAATAAATAGTATTTTAGTACAAATAGTGTACAAAAAACAAAAAAAACTCTTTAGTCTAATAATTTAGCCAGCACTATGTAGACCCTTTCTAATAAACAAAGTAATTTTTTTTTATTTTTCTCATAATAACTAGTTAAATGCGACAGAAAAACATTACGTTTTTATCTGGGTAAGAAGGGTTTCATCATATATTAAGTGTGCTGCACGCTAAATGTAAAGCAAAGGAAGTAAAGTGATGAATCAAGCGAATGTAGAAGCATACTGCCGTGGGTAGGTAAGTGGAAGAATCTGCAAAAATGAGTTTTCGAGATCGTCGAAGAAGCGCGTTTTGGATTCATTACTAACAATAGAGAATTGTTGCAATTAGACGTTTATTTGCGTTTTTTATTTTTTTTTTTTCTGAGGAAACCAAATAAGCAAGCTTCTTTATCTTCTTTGCTAATAATAAAGCTGAAAGTCTCTCTGTCTGGATGTCCGGAGGATGTCTGGATGTCTGTAGGATGTCTAGATCTCTAGATTTTTCAAAAATTCGATGTGGTTCTTTTTCTATTCCAATTTTAAGAACAAAATTATCATAAGATGGACGAGTAAATTACGAAATTATCATAACATGGAACCGTAACATGGGCACAAGCCAATTGGCGAGATACGAAATTATCATAACGTGGAACTGCAACATGGGTACAAGCCAATTGGAGAGAAAATTCACCATACATTATTTACGAAATCATCATAACGGGGAACCGTAACATGGGCACAAGCCAATTGGCGAGATACGAAATTATCATAACGTGGAACCGTAACATGGGCACAAGCGAACTGGCGAGAAAATTCACCATACATTATTTGTAAATATACAGGCGAACCAAAAGACCTTTTAATTTTTCCATTACGGGCAAAGCCGTGCGGGCAGTTTCTGCCTTTAACCTGCCCACGGTAGCATATATAGCTAACAGTCTTCATTATTAATTAATCAGTAATTCAAAACATCACGTCCATTAATCATTTGCCGTAGGAAGAGATTAGGGGTGCCACAATGTGTCCGTGATATCAGTATAAACTATATGACCAAAATGATTAAAGTGATAAAGTGTGATATGACCAAAATTATTGGGGCACTTTCAAAAATTCACATTTGTAAGGATTTCTTAAAAAATAAGGTACCGATTCCTTTGTAACGTTTGTCACATTCAAGGCGTGCTCCAGTTGTCATTTTCAATCAACCTTGCGTTTCGGGGAACAGTAACAAATTGAGGAAAACAAAAAGGTCTTTTGATCATCATGCAGCGTAAATAGCCGAGAATAAGCTTTAAATTTCAGAAATTAGTTAGCTCACTATGTACAATTTTTTTAAATGCTTTCGAGAAAGTGTCACTGATATACACGAAGATATAAGCATTTCTTTCAAAACTGCGAATTTAATTTGAAGGTTTTTGACTATAACACGCAAAGTTTTTCATCAAAGTTAATCAAACTTTCAGAAAACTTGACAGCATACTAGAAAAGTATAATATTTAAATTTGAAATTAAAATGTTGAAAATTTGAGGAAACATAGTCAGATTAAAAGCAATTAATTTTTCAGTGCGCATACGCGAAAGATAGAAATCTATAAGTTTCATAGTTTAAAACCCAACTAAATTCCTCAACTCAAAATAAAATTCTAGTTCAACATCTTAAAAATTCAGAAAGTTATCAGCGATTTAATGAGCCGAATTTGAATAATTCTTGGATAGGCGACGAACCGTGGGAGATCGTTCGCAAATAATCTGTTTTTATCGTGAATCACACTGAACGATTGCAAGCAAATGTTGCAGACTTGCGAACTACTACTCACGATTCTTCTCCTATCCAAGAATTATTGAGATTCGACTCATTAAGATCTCTGATAACTTTCTGAATTTTAACGATATTAAGCTGGAATTTTATTATGAGTTGAGGAATTTAATTGGGTTTTAGATAATGAAATTTATAAATTTCTATCTTTCGCCCACGTGCAATAAATATATATATCACGTGTCGTGAGAAAATTCTAAAACTTCAAAGGGTGCCACGAGTTGAAAAAGTTTGAGAACCCCTGCTTTAGAATACTTTTATTTAATCTTAGTTGTTAGAATTCATTATGTATGGTCCGGCCATTGATTTCCAGGACTGACGTAACTGTAGGTGAACGAAAAGCCGGAAGATGGCACTAATGATTGCATATTGAAGAGCGTTTTCTTGCGCATGTGCAGTGCAATCGGCGTCATTCTAAAGTAAGTGGTTCTCGTGGAAAGGGGGCGCATTAAACTTAGCTTTCGAACTCCTGTCGCCGAAGTGAAAATGGAGCAAAGAATCAACATTAAATTTTGCTTCAAATTGGGCAAGACAGCTTCAGAATCACACAAAACGATGAAACAAGTTCACTTGAACTCTTGAATAGTTTAAACACTTTCGGGATGAGCGCAAAAGCGTCGATGATGATCCACACACAGGTCGGCCGCAGTCCGAACGCACGATAGTAGCGATTGAAAAAATTCACATTATGGCGACAACAAGAATTGAAGAGCTATGCTTAATGTGCCTTTCCACGAGAACCACCTACTAGAGAATGCGCCGATTGCAGTGCACATGCGCAAGAAAACGCTTTTCAATATGCAAACATTTGCCATCTTCCGGGTTTTCGTTCTCTTACAGTTTCCTCAGTCCTGGAAATTGATAGCCGGACCTTGTATGATAAAATCGTGTGCAATTTACTTTTAAACAGTAGATTTAATACCTAATTTCATTTTCATAATAAAAAATATATCGTACTTCTAAAGAACAATCAATTTGACTATATTCGTAATTATGAAATTTATAGAAAGTTTTAGAAAAAAGGAAGAGTTTGAAGTGAAGAATTTAATTATTATATTCATTCAAAATACTCAAATAAATTCTCCTGAGTAAAACAAAAGGAATAAAGCTTTTTGTAGGCTAAATTAACTTAGTGTTAGAATTGAAACATTTAGAAAATTACATGAACATGGTAATTTTTAAACCGTAAGTGGAAATAAAAGTTCTATTCGAGAAACTCTTCGGAAAAGTTGTTGTTTTGAAGAATCATTGAATTGACTTTTCTCAAATAATAAATGCGATTTGTTATTTCAATTGAAAGTTCAGAACATTTACTCTTTTAAACAAAATTAAGTCTGTTCAATCTGTTACCGTTTATAACAATTGAGGAAATTGAAAAAATATCGCGTTATGAGAAATAAACTTTTTAAATGTTTAAAACATTTCTGAATTTTTTACGGAAGTTTTCGAGAAATTTTTAACTTAAAAAAACTAATAAAGGAAATTGAATTCTTTAGTTGTTGTTTCTAGAAACTTTATTGCGCGCTAGCAACTTTTAAATCGGTTTTACTCTTAGGCGAAAGAAATATCGAAGGACTAACTGCATTCAATACACAACATAAACCTATTAAAACTACAAAAGAACAATGTAATCCATAAATACCATGTACGAGTAAATGTTACTAAATATTTTAAAATTTTCTAGCAACCTCATTTTTGATAATGGATTTGTTTCCTTCAGTCAAAAGTACTAGTTTTAGTCACTGAAGTTGATAGAATGAGCAAATAATAATAATAATAATAATAATAATAATAATAATAATAATAATAATAATAATAATAATAATAATAACAAGGAGCGAAGAAAATCTTACTTTTCTAAACACTTAACTTTTAATTAATTTTTTTAAATGTCCGATTTTTCAAACAAGGCGTTGTCTTTATGACGTAATTCACTGGCGAGCTGAATACTTACTCTTGCTGTCTACCACGTTTCCACATTATGATAATTATGAAGCGAATTAAATATTGCGCTCTACGCTTGCTATCAACCATATCGTCGCCAGTACATGTGAGTAAAGATGCAAATTAAATATTGCGCTCTGCACTAATGGCATCAGTGAATGACATCAGAATTTATCAATGAATCACTTATGATGTCCTGTGCAAAAGCGTAAAAAAGGAAATTTACCGTTTAAAATAACTGTTTAAAAATAGTAAACTTTGTCAAACTATTTAAAAAATGGTCAGATCCTATGTTTTTAAGCATGGTCTTTCAGAAGAAAATATTTTTAAAGTTTCAGAAACGAATTAAATATTGCCCTCAACGCTTGCTATCAACCATATCGTTGCCACTATATATGAGTAAAGAATCGAATTAAATATTGCATTCTGCGCGGCATCAGGGAATGGCATATCATCACTTGTGATGTCATGTGCAGAAGCGTAAAAAATTAAATTTAATCTGCGCTCCAATTAAAATATTTGTTAAAAAATACTAAAATTTGCAAATTAATTAAAAAATGGTCAAATCCTATATTTTTAATCATGCTCTTTCAGAAAAAAATTTTCTTAAAATTTCGGAACCAACCCCATTCCTTTTAAAAATCTAAAACACAAAATTAAGAAATTTGTGAACAGTCATTCCTCAAAATACGAGGGTTATTTATGTCTAACGCAAAGTAGGTACATGCTCCAAGTTTAACCACCCCTCGATATAGTCATACAACATTGCTTACAAGACGTTTCCAAAGATGTGGAAGTTTAGGACACCTGTAGAAGTGCCTATTCTATTAGAGTTCGAATAGTTGAAGCAGGCGCAAGAATCTCTGGGCGCAAGAATCGGGGCAGAAGAATCTCTGTAACAAATTTGTAGCGAATGCCTCGAAATCGTTCCTTCAGTTTTTGCAATTAAGTCGGTTACAAAAGGCTTAGAGAACTTAGACTTAATTCTTATGACAAGGAAATCCCTTCGTGTCATTTGCTTCAGAATTGTTCTAGAGATTCCTGCTGTAATACACCATTCCATTCGAACTTGTAGTACCACTTTTGTAGTAGATAAAAATAAATAGTTGAAACTTTTAAAATCCAATCCCTGTAGATGTATTAATTAAATTCATTCTATCAACTATTTCAGCTAGATATTCTTTCCTTAGAAATTTTTTAATCACTATGTTTTAACATTCAAAAACTATGTATGGACAGCATAAATCTGTTCCTGGGAAGTAAAGACCACTATATCCATTTTTTCAACCATTGAAAGGTTTCGAGAAAAAGGTACATAAAGTTCAGCAGTTTAACATTACGCATAGGTACCGACACCCTTAAAAAGTCTTGTATTACTTCCTTTTACAAAAAGGAAGTATTGTATTCGCAAAAAAATTTTCACTCAAAAATCGACCTTAATTTCCATTTTGCTCACCCCCGAATGAATATTGAGTTTATATTTCAACCCAACCACACGTGGATATATGCCTAGGAACGTACAGACACCCGAAATATCCATTTTGACGATCACCGAGTTAATTACAACGAGTGTTCTCGTGACGTCTGTGTGTGCGTATGAGCATATGTGCGTATGTGTGTATGTATGTCGCATAACTCAAGAACGGAATGTCGTAGAAAGTTGAAATTTGGTACTTAGACTCCTAGTGGGGTCTAGTTGTTCACCTCTTTTTTTGGTTGCATTCGAATGCTCCAAAAGGGGTCTTTTGCCCCTTTTTGGGGGGAAATCATTGTTAATTTCGATGTAAACTCAAGTTGTGTTATAATTTGGCGGACACTTGGCGATATATCACCAGTCTTTTGGTCGCCAAGTTTTGTCGTCAACTTGGCGACAAATTTGGCGATTTTTTTTATTTTTTTATTATTATTTTCTTTTAATCTGGTTTTAATTTGGCCACTGTTGGTGATATTTAGAGAGTAAACTATTGAAATCACATTAAAACTGTCAATAATGAGAGAATGACATTAAATTGGAGTAAAAGGAAGTCATGTGATGCACACATCAGCTAGTTTGTAAAAGGAGAAGGAGTAAAAAACACTACATATCATATGCTTATCACAATAATTGTATAAGTTACGTTTAAAGACATGATTAATGGTTTCACAAATTATTCAGAACACATTTCTGTGTTTTTCACGGTGTTGCATGAGCATATTGATACATAAAAGTAGTTTTGTCCAAAAATGTGAACACTACATAAATAGTGACACAAATGAATGACTTAAAATGCATTTCCGTTACTAGTCAGAGATAAGCTGAACTATTGATGTATCTGTTCCTAGAGCAGGAAATTATTTCCATCGGAAGCTTCAGTCAAATATTATTTCCCACTAAAGGAAATTTGAAATTCCTAATTTAGCTTCCAATTTGCTGTGGAAATATCTCTGGAGAGTCTCATCAAACTTATTATAATGAGTGTTTTGGCGAGATAGTTGTATATAATTAGTTGCATTAAGCAAATAGAAATTAATTATCGACTTATACCGTATTACTATCAATTACCGGCAAAATTTTAAAATTAATTTACAGTTTTCCTGTGTTTCAATAATATACAGTTCAGTCCCGACTTACGCGAGGGATGCGTTCTAAGACTCCTCGCGTAAGTCGAAATTTTGCGTTGTAGAAAAATGAATTTATCCGATTGTTTAGAAACATACCAAGTTCTTTTAGACTCTTATAAACACCTCTCAAACTGCTTTAAACCATTCCTCAACTGTACACTGCAGTTTCTCACATAAAGAACCGAACTTTTACTTTATTTAAAAATAAAAAAGTATTTGTTTTATTCAACCTTAAATACTGTGAAGATGCACGAAATGAATGATGATAGTAGGTAGGGAGCGACATTAAATAAAACAGCACGGAACATACTATACGTAGTAACAATAAAACTCGGCACTATAATAGTACTGTTTAGTAGATAAGATACAGTAATAATATTTATGAATTAAAAATAAAGAAGATGATGATGATTTATGCGCCATGATCAGATCGTTGTTCTTATACAATTTTTAAATACATTTGCTTTGCATTTTCTTTTATAAAGTTTCCACTTACGGCAATACCTCTCTTGCTGGTTTAACCTTCAATACAAGAGCAGCATTACTCACTATGCTTAGACATTACTCTGCGAATTTCAACATTGAAACTAAGTTCTAATCTTTTACAGATATCTTCCTTCTTGATTTTAAACTGTAATTATGGAACATGGAAGTTTCAAATGTACTTATTGTCGTGCTGCATTCAACGCATTTTTTAATTGCTCCAACACATAAAAAATCTTAAGCTTTTTTCTATTTGCTAGAAACAGTTTATTTTTCTTTCCATCTTCAAACTTTGGAGGAAACAGCGCGACAAGGTGCCATTACATTTTATGAACTTTAACATTTAGAATAAAAAAAATAAATAAAAATGCTGAGTGGTTGCTTGATATACTAACAAAGTACTGTGTAGACAAGCAAGGTGTGGGAACGTCCGCTGTCAGGAATGCTAAAAGAGATGCAAGTCCATCCACGAAATCAATATTAGTAGTAGC